>NW_006256686.1:13656692-13785295 GCF_000478725.1 Eutrema salsugineum
CCATCCAAATGCTCACCTATAGACACAATGTGTGGTGTGACCGGAAGAAAAAGGGAGCAAGGAGGCTTCAGAACGGATGGATTGTCACTACAATTTTGAGAGCTCAAGGGTTCATATTCCCTGATTCACCATCAAGGCCGAATCTCATTGATGAGCAATACCTAAGTAAAAGCGGTTTCTTTGGAGGCAAATCAGGGGATAGATGGGTTTACAACTTCACGCTGATGCACAGGGACGGTACACAAGTTCTACTGCCTAACCGAGGCCTCACCATGCTTGATAAGCAGTGTAACATCTCCTTCTATGTCCTCAAGGATCAGTTGTACAACCCCTCTCTCGGCCCACCAATGCGCAAGTGCACCAAGGCCATACCTAACAAACCTCAAAACGAGAACGGCCCGGCCGGATGTGAGAATGAAGAAGAACGGCACCCTGAGAGAAGGATGGGAGCAGGCCGATATCATTTTGATCCATACGTGTGGGGTGAGCCTGAATACCACACCAAGAAGCTGTATTTGCGAGTGAACACTCTCCAAAAGTGGTGTAAGTGGCAAGACAAGACCATTCATGCGTTGGTGGACTGTGTAAGGCACCTGAAGAAGAAGGTCAAGCAGCTGACACGGCCATCTTCTCCGGACATGAACTCGGGGACCTCAACCGCACCAGTTACACAGGAGGAGGTTGGGGAAAGCTCAAACGCAAGGAACCCGGAGTTTCCACCAGGCAAAGAGGATTGGATCAACCCTGCCTTGGCATTCTTACCTGAACCCTCGGATAGCAGCCCGCCACGTCAGTCCACACCCTCCTGCTCAACATCAAATCCCTCGTACTACTTGGGATCAGACCTCTCCGACTAAGGTATCGACTTCATACCCTGTACATATGCATCTTGTGTATATCATTCTGCATTCGTTTAGTTCGTCTTTTTACTTCTCTCACACGCTTCTATAACACACGGGACTGTGTTGTTTAAGTGTGGGGGAGGAGCTTTGTGTTTTCTGATCTTGTTTTCTTTGTTCTTATTTGACTTTTGCATTCTTGAGTCTCATCTAGCTTTGTACATATGGTAAAACCGCATCATTCTAGTTGCATCTCGCATTTTAAGATCGAGTCTAAGTTGCATCATGTAGGATTGCATCAGTGCAAGGAGCAATGATAGATTTTTTTTCCTAGAGAGTAAATCACTCGAGAACTTGAACTAAATATGCTTGTGAAACTCATTCTGTGCTTGTAAAGCTTGAAACGATTTGAATCTGAGAAGCAAGTCTAAATTACACTCAACTCTAACTAAGTGATAACCCTGAACTTGAATTATAAATATCTTTTGATGCATTGCTTGAATTGGCTTGTGGATACCGATATACATACTTGAGCTAGAATCATTGTTTTTACCACCCTCTTTTCCCTTGCTCAAGTAGCTGAATCCGCATCATGGATCAGTTCCCTCACCTTGAACCCAACTTTCTTTTCGAGCCAATGTTTGTGTGTGAATTGTAAGGCCACCTTGGACCGAACTTAGCAGAAAGTGTTAGGTTTAGAGCGACAAGGGCATGTCTCATTGAGTGCTACGTTCCAACATCAAGGAACTGAGAGTATTGGCAAGAAATAAGTGTGGGGGAAAAGATCTATTGGTGAGTGGAAAAAGGTGAGCTGAGAGAAAAGAGAGAATGGAGATAGCTAGGGGAATGAAAGAAAAAGAATCGAGTCTTGAATTTGAAAAGAAGAGCTCTGTTGTTCTAAAAAGAAAAGTATAGTCTTTGAAATGAAAAGAAGACAAAAAGGCTCAAGTGTTCTAGAAAGAAAAGAAAAGAGCTGTTTGAATAAGTAAACACCAAAGGCTTGAAAATCAAAACAAAAGTGAGTCCCCTAGTGAAAAAGAAAGCGATTGAGAGAGTGAGGATCTTGAGAGGGTGAGCAAGTAAGAAAAGCTTTGAGTGGAGTGTGGGGTGTGATGAGTCTTGCCCTTGTATGCATCGGTTGCTTTTTACCTTTAGCATTCTGCCAAAGTTTGGTCGTTCATTGAGTGATCCTATTGTTGCATTACACCCGCTTGAATATTGATGAGATCATTTTTATCTCATGACCTTACCCTAGCCAAGCCAGCCTATTTGAACATTGCATCATTTGATTCACCGGTTACGAGCTTAATGAATGTGAAAGAGTTGAATGTGATAATGACTTGTGGAGATTCTGTGCTTTAATTATAGAATATCTGAGTATGGCTTTACGTTGCATATTTGAGCATGAATCCGAGTTCTCCTTGTGATCACTTCTTTCTAAAAAGGAAATATGAGCTCCATCTGCATTACAACCTCTTCTTCCCATTTGTTCTCTTCGCTTGAGGACAAGCAAAGGACAAGTGTGGGGGAGTTGATATGTCTATATTTTACATCATTTAGAGTGCATTTTAGAGTCCTCATTATGTGTTTTCCCCATGTAAATTGAGTCTTTAGGCATGAAAATAGGATTTAGGGCTTGCATTAGGTCCCAAAGAGTTCTGCATGTTTTGAAGTCTTTATCAGGTGCTTGGGGAGTCATTTGGAGCCTAAGAAGAGGAGCAGAGAAGAAGACGGTGAAGAAAAGGGTCAAAAATGGTGAAAACCGCTTGGAGGAATTTCTCGGCCAAATCGCTTACCGGACGGCAAGAAACCTCGGCCAAAATCCTTACCGATCGTTCAACCTCGACCAAAAAGCTTACCGATCGCTCAGCACCGACCAAAGTCCGTACCGATCGACCAAAGTCAGCCTGGGTCGAAGATCAGGTGTAAATACCGCGGGTTGAGTTTTTGGCCGAGGCGAAGGAATTTTTACGACCAAAAAGCTTACCGCGGTACACAGCCCTCGGCCATTTTCCTTACCGCGGGAAGCTTTTCTCGACCAAAATTTGTCCTTGTCCGTGCGTTTCAAAGATCAGCAATCCGGGGAACCATCCGGTCCGAACCAGTTGGCGGGGTCTTCAGCAAAGTTGGAGATAATCAAACAAAGATCCCATAACAGTTGGAATCATCCAATTCGGACCAGTGGGGAGAAAGATACAGCTTCCGGAAGATGCACCAACATTACGCGCATCCGAGAACCGAACGGTGGAGTACAAAGATCACGGCGGACAGAACCTTTCCGGACCGAACCAGCTTGCCCGGTCTTCATCAAAGTTTGAGAGCTTTGAAAGACCTTTTCAGAACGGTTGGGATCGCTAAATTCGGACGAGTGGTTTGAAAGATAAAGTCTCCGGAGTTCACACCGGTCCAAACAGCTTATTTCCCGGTGATTCCAATGCGGTTCAAAGATATGAAATCCAGGAAGCCTTCCACTTCCCAAGCTCCGACGGTTTCTTCACCAAAGTTCGAGTTTATTGAGTCACCTTGACTATGAAACTGGTCTCAGAGCATTCGGAGTCGTGGGTCGAAAGTTACTGCCGCCGGAAGGCGACATGGTCGATACGGGCCCAAATATGTTGCGATACGCGCTAAGTGTTTCTTCAGGGCTCGGCATCATTACCTCGACATCAGCCAAGTCAAGGCTCATATTTTGGAAGTATCCTGAGCTAGGCCTCGTATAGATACCTCGGCACGTTGGGATCAAGGCATGCACACGTAAGAAAGGAGCTGGAAACGACTAAGTGTTGAACATGCACCTCGGTGTAGCGACCTCGGCGTGCATGCCGGACCCTATTCTCCCGAACCCCTCGACGTCCAAGCGCCTCGGCATTTTATCCCGAGGTCCATTGTCACAAGCCCAGAATCAAGAACAAAGCTGCTCAAAAACACACACGTGAAGATGGATCAAAGACTAGGGTTCATGCATGTTCTTGCCGTGTTCTTCACGAGATCTTCATTTGGATCTGGACTCACGTGCGCTCCTCGACATGAAGACCTCGGCTTCACTCTCCGACACACCGTGGCACTCACCCATCAGCCCAAGAACGCGGTTCAGTACCCGGTTTGTTCCAGGCTGACCCGCGACACTTTACCTTTGCTATATATACATTTTGAGACTAAAAACCTAATCATCTTATCTCTTATCTGTTTTTAGCTTCAAGAACTTGCCTCTTTGGTGAAACTGGATGATTCTAATCCGATATCTCGCTTTTGCATGAGAAATCTTGTTCTTTCTTTATTTCTTTGATCATCTAACATTAAACTCCTCATCATGACCAGCTACACGTCTTGCAAAGGACTTAGTGAGCTCGTTATGATTAGTGAGTAGTCGTTTAAGCGGCTTTAGACGAGTAGATTAGGGTGCTTTCAAGGTAGATTAGTGGGTTTAGGTGTCTAGTCTTGCATGTTTCATTCTTTAACCGACGAGATCTCTAGGCTGGATCCAAGCACATCACTTGAGGTTCAGATCTGAGACATATCTCGCATCAAAAGTGTTCGTAGAAATGTCTGAACCACTCGGTTATGGGTTTAAGAGTCTTTCATCACGAGAGTGATAGTTCGTTCTCTTAAATGACATTTTTGAACTGATTCTTATTGCTGATTGATTCGATGCTTCTCAAAAGACATTTTTGGTATGAAGGAGGATCAGTTTAGATGCTTAATACTTTCATGAGAAGATTAACATGCCTTGAGTTCAAAGTTAAATGAAACTGCTTGATGTTTTGATACATTAACCAACCAGTTGAACTTGGAAGCATCCGAGTCAAGTATCTCGTCTAAAGTTCCTTGCTTTATTACATATTATCATCATCTGAATCGTTCAGTTATTATTTGCATCCTGTCTCTGTTTAGATCTAATCATTTGCTTTACCTTTCATGCTTAATCGTTTGTTACTTAGCTTAGTTCAAAACCTTCACCTTTTGTCTTGACTTAAATGAACAAACATCATAGTCTAGTGTCTCGTTGACTTGTCTGGATTGATACCTCTTTGTGCTACTTCGACAAAGGGGATTGATAGCCCTGAGTCCTATAAAAGTCCTATCTATCAAAGTTCTCTAGTGGGGTTTCGTAGTGTAGGTACTCTAGCTACGCCTAGCCTAGTACTAAACCTTGAAAGAGCTTTTTATCAACGAATGGTGTAGAAATAAACAGGTTGGTTATCATCATCGATTTTGTTATTATTCCCTCAAAATGAGGTCAGTAAAGGATGAAATCATCCCCCAGACTTAAATCACACTGTCTGCAGTGTGATATAAATCAGGTAAGGATGAGAAATAGAGTATGTACTAATTGAAAAGATCAAAGAAAATAAATCTTACCTGGTGTTGGTGATGGGTTGTGGAGGTGATAGGATGGTGAATGATGGATGGTGGTTGATGTGGAGTGGTGCTTGATCAAATGGGGGCTGATTTCGATCAAGTAGAGGTGGAAGTGTCCAGGGGTGGCCAGATTGTGCTCAGCTGCGGGTCAAGCTATCGCGGCCGCGGCAAAACTCTTCCTGGCCGCGGTCAGCTCCTTTTTCTTCTTTTTTTTTCTTTAATTTTTGATGCATACTAAGGCCTGTATAAAATGAGAAAAACAAAACTTCAATAGAAAAAAGAAAATCAAACTAGATAAATAAGTACCTAAATAGGTTGCCTCCCATCAAGCGTTTTGCTTTATAGTCCTTAGCTAGACTTTGCAAAGAAAAAGACAGTTCAAATAAGATCTTATCCTAAGACAAGTCTTTTTCAAAATCTTCATGTTTTCTCTTGCAGGTTCTTCATCACTCCAGAGTTCTTCCGGTTTGAATGCTTGTGCTTTATACTTACCTCCTTTGCTCTTAAGTGGTGTAGTTTCATAGAAGATGTCCTTGTCGATGTGTGCAAAAGAAACTCTCCGGTTGGCCCAATCTATGATGGCTCCAGCAGTTGCTAAGAAAGGCCATCCAAGGATAACTGGATATGAGTCATCTTTGGTCTTCACTATGTAGAGATCTACAGGTGCTAAGCAATCTCCAATCCTTAGAGGAATGTCTCAGGTTATCCCTCTTGGAGTTGCATTTGAATCATCTGCTAAGCTAATCTTTGTCATGGTACTTGAAATGTGTTTAATGCCAAGTCTCAAAGCAGTAGCCTTGGACATCATGTTAATACAAGCTCCAGAACCACAAATAACATTGAGAAATCTTTCACCTCTAATGTCACAAGAGATAAGAAATTGAACTTTGTCTTGAACTTTGTGCATGGTTCAAACTAGTCTTTCTTGTGGATGGTCTGGTGCTTCAAATGCAGAGTCAGAGTCACAGTAAAACTTTGCTGCATCGAAACAGATGATTGAATCTATGTAAGGCATTTCAATCCTCTTAAGTTATTCATCCTCCCCATTTCTGACATCTGGTTCATTCTCTGGGATCATCATGCATGGAATGTGAAGGTTATACTCTTCTGGATCGTCAGAGGCTTGGTGTTTTGAATTCAGGAAAAGAAGGTGGTTCCCCGCGGGTGAGGATGTTGCGACCGCGGCCAGATGCTCTTCCGCCGTGGGTGAGGTCTTCGCGCCGCGTTGGGAAGCTCCGAGGATTACCCAACTGCTTTTTCTTTCTTGCTCGTCCATATCGTCTTCAAGGCTATTTGGAGCATCCATCATATGATCTCCTGAATCAGAGTTAGTTAATTCTTCTTCTTCTTGTTGATTATGGAAAAAATAATCTTTAGATGAGTCTCAAAGATCTTCTTCACCATAAGGTTTGTGTCTCTTTGGCACTTAGAGAGATACTTTATGTCAGAGCTGGTTTCCTTGTTCTTGTGCTCAAGCTTGCTCACGCAAAATTCAATCTCTTGAAGTTCACCGTCTGTCCTTCCTCTGTATCATGAAGCAAACTCAGTGGCTTCCTTGATCTCTAGCTTGGCAGCTTTGGCATCGATAGACCCCTGAAGGATATCATACTTCTGCTTTGGTTGCTCTTCCTTAAAAGCTTCTATCTTCTCTTTTAGGGCAGAAATATCCTTAGAGTTCAGCTCTTCCAGCGATTTCACATGATTAGTGAGATCATTGATCCTCTTGTACATGTGGCTTCAGTAACAACTTGGAAGTCAAGGTACTGATTTAGCATAGCTCCTAATCGATTCAGTTGGAGCCTAAATCGATCATTCTCATTGCTCTAGTGCAGAATCTGATGAGGTAGGAGATGAGATGGTCGTCGATTCACCAGGGTGGCAAATAGGGTTCATCTCGGTACCCGGGAAACTGCTTTGGGAACCGTGAGTTTCTTGGGTGCTGGTTCGGCTAAGGGAGTGATGTGAGTGCAGTGGGCAACACAATTTTTACTCTAGACAAGATGCAAGTGCACAGCAAACGCAGTAGTACTTAGGGATCGAATCCACAAAGATCTGTGTGTTGAGGACTTCTAACTGATGCTAAAAACAATCGTAGACCTAATCTAATAAAAAGGGATTTTGGTTTGTCACTAAATCTAATTTTGCAAGGAATTAAAAAGAATTGAAGTAAAAATCGGTTGAAAACTTATATGAAAAATGGCGCTGGGTTCAAGGTTCATCTTTAGGGTTCATGTTCTAAAACACAAGAAATTTAGGCAAGGATTTTCTATGACTCTGAAACTAGGATAGACACATGTAAGATTAGCCAACTCTCGTCATCCTAATCATTTAATCACTTGTTCATGGCAATTAACTCTCGCTCTCATGCCAGAACAAGATCATGCTATGTAGATCGGAATCCATCTCTGCTTAAGTATCCTCCGTAGATAGCTTTTGTCTCCTACGACGGGGACGTCCATAAGATCTAGTTCAGGCAACCCAGATACAACACTCTCGTGGCTCAGATTTAACCTAGGATCGGATTCTGGGTGACCAATCCAGAATTACCGCTTTGAGATTTGGATGAATGAAAGAATCATGTTAAAAATCGAAATATTTTTTCCTAAAAAACCTAGATGTCATTCGAACATGGGGTCCCTTTGGATTACCCTTTCACCCAAGTAGGTGACTACTCAGACATGGCTGAGGTAGACATCATCATCGGTTAAGAACTAAGAAGAAGAAAAGTAAAAGAAACAAAGTTGCAGAAAAACTTCTCTTATTGAAGTAGAGTGGCGATGGAGAGCTTATACAAATGCATAAAAATAAAACCTAAAACTACAAATGAGTTCTCTCTCAAAGAGAAGAAAGAAGCTCCTTACAAAAGACCTAAAAATGAGTATTTATAGTGTTTCTCCAACTCTTGGGAGTCTAGGGCTTGTAAAATGGGTGCAAGAAGTGTCTTGGGCCTTAGTTGGGCTTCTGAGGTTCGGACATAGGTCCACCGGGGGTGAAACTTCTTGAGCCGCGGTGGGAAGAAGGCTGGCCGCGGGTGAAAGCACTTGTGCTTGACTGGACTTGTGTTGATCGGCCTTCAGTTCATAGATGATATCTGGAGATCTAACCATTGGATTGCTTTGATTCTAAGTGTGCTGGAAAGATGGTTGTCTCCTCTATAATGTCTCCAATTTTGGAATAATCAGACGGTGAGAAAGTCTTCATTGGTTGCTAAACTTCTTGACGGTCTGAATTTATACAAAAATGTACTTTTGCTCCAAAATGCACTCCAAAATCCCAAGTTTCCTGAAAAGTCTTTTAAAACTCTAAAACATAGAAAACACTTATAAAACCTTTAGAACTGAGTAAAAACATCTGCATAAGATACTGAAAGTGATCCATAAAAGTGGTCAAAATCAGGTGTTATCAACTCCCCCAGATTTAAACTTTTGTTTGTCCTCAAACAAAACCAAAGATCTGAACCTGGAAAAGAGGTTTGAAAACAGGAACTAACAAAATCTTAAAGACCATGCTTCTAAACCAGAGTTAGTCATAATGCTCAAATCAAAGATAGTCTAGAAAATTCTCACCAAAGCACAGGCATAACTAGTCCGTTGATCCGTCATACGAAAGTCTAGACACTTAAACTTATCTCCCAGTCAACTAGCTCTTAACATTCATTTATAAGTTCCAGTGGTTCTTATCAAAAGGAGTTTAGCAAGGCAATCAGGACTAGGTATTCAAAAAGGCTCTTTAGAAGGTGAGGTGTTTACTGTTTATGGTTACCTTTTCTGGAGAGACAAGACATTATACAAAACAGCAAGAGAGGGTGGAGCTGTTGAGATCCTTAGTTTCCAGTCACATTCTTCTTGCCTTAAGACTTCTGATCTCCTTTCTTCAGGTTCTCCTCATGACACCCCCAGACTTAGATTTTTTTGTCTAGGTTTTAGAACCAATGCTCACAAATGAATACTTGTATTATTTGCTTCAGATAATTTCGGCCAACCTAGACTCGTTTAGGCTTTTTGATTTTCCTTTCATTTTTTCGATTTTTTTTAAAGGGGAAAATGCCTTTTGATGTAGAGTCTTAGAAAGCACTAAATTTACCTTTAAATTCAAGCTTTCTGAGGCACCATCAAGCTTTGATAGATTCTTGATGCTCTATTTTCCAAAATTTCTTCAGTCCTTCTCTTGAGTGACTGAAAACCATGTTGCTCCTCTCTCTCCAGCGTTTGTGCACATATCTGGCAAAAGAGATAAAGAGAGAATGCATGAAGTTTGAAATGATGGTTTTTGAATAAAGGGTGTGGTACCAGGTAAAGATGAACTGGCCATCTAGGACAACAAAGAGTGGTAACAATAAGGTGAAGATGTCCTAGATGTGTATCATGATGCCCGCTAAAACCAATGATGAGAAAATTATCAGAATAATGTTTATACACAACATCAGGAAGTACAAAACATTACAAATTGTTAACATAAGGAATCCAGAACATAAAGAAGTACAAAAAACACAAAACATAAGACACAAAACATCAGACACATTCACCAGTTCACCATTTCAGGAAAACCCTAACTACCCGGTACATATATCGGAAGAACTTTTCGCATTCGCGAGTTAAGAAGCAGTATTAGCAGATGTTCCCCGGTTTATACTCATCATTCCACCAATGCTCCCATCGGTTAACTGTACCGCACAGACAGCGGATAAGAGTATTGATGCGTGGTAAAAAGCAACGGTGGCTTTCATTGAACATCCCCGGCAACGCCATTGGCCAACCAAGATATACTTCTTCAACGAGCTCGCGGTTTAGTTTGATAAGGTAATCATCACCCTCGGGATGTTCCATAACAAGTTTCATGAACATCCCGTAGACATATATTGCACGCGTGTACCCTCTATCCGCCGCATCCCTCCAAAATTGTGTCGATGAAAATAGAGTTGCATACCTCGCATGAAAAGCATTCCTGGATTTTGTGCATCATAGAACTCTCTGAAGACATCAATGATGAGCTGTACATCTTGATCCACTGGATGACCCATATTAAATGGATCAACTTCAGCATAGAAACCAGGGCCTCTGGTGCAGGCATTGAACCTATGACAAAAAGAGCGCATCGTATTAGGTCACCAACTGTGTTAACCGTCGATGCCAGAACCTTTTCCAGTAGTTTGTCTGGTAGGGCTAGTAGGTAGGAGTACTGTGCCATAAATTTATAGATGAAAGTGATTGAGGCCGAGTTTTGTGAAAGGGATTTTGAGGAAAATATCTTAAACCTTAAGAGAAAATGATGGATTTTTGTAATATAAAAGGAAAATCTGAACCCTAAGAGAAAGGAGGAAAAAGTGATGGATCTGGGAAAGTAAAGAAGAAGGAGAAAATGATGGATTTTGGAAGTTCTTTCCGTATGGATTTGATTTGAGAACTTAAATAATAGAAAATGGAGGAAGTGAGTAGTCTCGCCGAGTAAACGCGACCGTAAGATAATGGGAATAAGAATGAGAGAGAGGAACAACTGCTACTCTCATTAATACGTAATTGAAAATATACTCAGCATCCACATAGTTGTACTTGTTGGGGATATACGGTATTCGTAGTAATACTACCTTGTAAATAAAATATTTCGGTTATACACTTCATTATTGGTTATAAAATCTATTTTACCACGTCTTCATCAAACAAAATTCCATGAAATGTGTTATACGTATTCTTTCCATCATAGATGCCCTAAGCTCGACACAGTGACTATAGGAGCATAAGACACTTATGGATTGGGTGTAGCGAGATTCGTAAAATTGTTCATTGTTTTCAAAATTTTAAAACACTGGTTCGTAGTCCCTGAAAAGTAGTAGCATGAAATCGAACTTATTTTAAAATACTGAGTATTATCATGGTCGTATTTTGACATGTTTGCAGTATGAAATCAGTTTAAATTGGTATATTGGTGGTAAAAAGGTGGTTGACCTCGTGTAAAACGACGTCACATAGAAACAGGCCTCCTTTAATCTCATTCCTATTATTATAATAATATTCTATATGCCACACGGATACGTGTTCAGGTAAAGAACACCTTTTGTAACTCACGGTCGGCCGACATAATTTGTTTTATTATGGACACATGTCATTTACTGTAACTGAGAATTTCAAACGTAGTTGTGCATGTATTTCTAGTTATACTCAGCATCCACATAGTTGTACTTTTTGTGGATATATACCGTATTCGTAGTAATACTGCCTTGTAAATAAAATATTTCGATTATACACTTCATTATTGGTTATAAAATTTATTTAACCACGTGCTCATCAAACAAAATTCTAAGAAATGTGTTATACGTATTCTTTCCATCATTGATGGACTAAGCTTGACAAAGTGACTATAGAAGCATAAGACACTTATGGATCGGGTGTGGTGAGATTCGTATAATTTGTTCATTATTTTAAAAAATTTAAAACACTGGTTCGTAGTCCCTGAAAAGTAGTAGCATGAAATTGAACTTATTTTAAAATACTGATTATTATCACGGTCGTATTTGGACATGTTCGCATTATGAAATCAGTTTAAATTGGTATACTGGTGGTTAAGGAGTGGTTAACATTCTCCTGGAAACGACGTCACATAGAAACGGGCCTCCTTTAATCTTATTCCTATTGTTATAATAATATTTTACCTCACACATGATCAAATTTCTCCTGTACCGAGGAACTTTTCAACGATATTCTCTGACCTTAAAGTGTGATTGGTGGACTTTCACTTTTCTTTTACACAACATTCTCGCTCTTGCTTCTCCTCCCCACATCACAACTGTTTGTACTTGACAGAATAACAAAGGTCTGTACTCGAGCGTAGTTATACCAAGTTTTTCTGAGTAAAACTAAACATTTAAATTGTTGACTCACTTTTTTTTTTATATAACTTCTTAGTTTATATTAATAGGAACTTACATAGTCACAGTGTAAGGCATTAGAAATTACATGAGGAATAAAATAATGATATACATAAGGTGAATTTGGCTATAACTGTAGTTTAGCTAGTCTATCCGCAACTTTATTTCCTTCCCTTCCTATAGGTCTTGATGCTCTGTTTCCTTGGGCTTACCCTGTTTTGACTGGTGTATTGTTGTTGATGAAAGAACCATCATATTTACATTTTCGAAAATATGGTGGTGGTTTTAGGCTTTTCTATTATTACATTTTCGAATATCTGGATGTGTTGCTGTTGGAATAGCAATGTGTTTTGGCTTTTCCATAATCTCCATAGGATCCAAATTGGTAGTCTCTGCTCTGTGGGCCAATGATGGTCGTAAATTGCAAGAAATACATGCTTCTATTTTGGCAGAATATAAATAGTCAAAAGTAACAACAAACAGTTCGATTTTACATGAGTGAACTTGTGAGAACATCAAATATTTGAGAGAGAGAACAATACAGAAGAACAATGAGAGTATCAATTAGGCCACTCCTTCGCGAACCTCTTGATAATTCGACTAAATCTTGCCACCTGCATTGTCCAGTAGCAAGTATCGCACAAATTGGTGGGTTCCTCGAAGTATCCGTATATAACTAAATGTTTAAAACATTTCTCCTGCCTCCACCCGGGTAATATCTGTCACAGATGTTAATCTCACTTCGCATCTGGACATGATGATGACAAGCATTTTGTGGCAGTATTTTGCCATAGAGCATCCTGCTTCTGCTGACTTCTTAATCATAGCCATGGCTCGATATTACGGTCATAGAAAATAATTGAAAGACCTCTTTCAAATAAAGTCGTTGGATTACCTGCTGCCAAACATCTGTCCTTAAACATTTTCATCCATGCCATATCAAAGAACCAAAATGTGGGCACGATTATCAGATCCACGCTCCGTAGGAAGATTGGATCCTTGGAGATTTTGTTAAAATCCCTAAGAGCCACTTCAGGAGAACAGTAATCTCCTACGAAATTACTGATTATCCTCTTTAGTATTTTGTTTTTCATCTCGATGGGCAAATCAGAAATCCCTAATTTCTTTGTCATAGGAGAGGAAATGTGTTTAGGTTTCAGATACTTCTTGGGTCTATGTTAAATAAAACACAAATCCTTATCCGCATTAACTGTTGTTGTACCAAGTAATTCCGAGTAAAACATCACATTTCCAAATACAATAGTCGACTATTGTTGTACCAAGTAATGCCGAGTAAAACATCACATTTCCAAATACAATAATTCAGAGTAACTAAACCACGTTATCACCTACAGTACTTCAGAGGTACCTGCAGTACTTTCAGAGGCACCTGCAGCATTTTCAGCTCCAGCATTTTCAGCTCCACCATATCACTACAAGAAATATGTTTATTGATAGCACATTTTAATAGCGTAATATTTGTAACTGCTATTAAATGTCATTTTCGGAATTGGGTACACTAATATAGCACTTAAAAAATGCTAAAGAGTAAATAATGTGAGCGGGAACAAAAAAAAGGCTTTGGCTCGCATAAAACACTTATGCCCGCCAACACTTAGTAAAAATTTCATGTTATAGACAAAACATAACAACATTCTGTCGACTAAAAAAAAACCATTTTCTCGGGTGAGCAAAAAATAGAAAGTTCTAGGGTTTACGAGAGAAGAGAGTGATCTCAAATTCATCAAGCCGATTAACAATCTGACGTCTATGAAACCCTCATCGTCGGAAATCTCTTTCACCAGTGTCGATTTCGGGTTTAGATCAGGTCATCTTGATTCCTGTTGGAGTTAAGCTCTCGATTTTGGAGATTTCTGGGTTTAGCAGGAAATTTTCGGCGATTGAGGCAGAGTTGTTTGTCAAGTTCAGCGGAAACTAGACGACGCACATGCAAAGGTAACTCCAATTTCACTCTTCATAAACCCTAAATGTAATTCCATCATTCGATTCATTTAATTCTTATACTTGTTTTACTTACTACACTTTCATTCTCATTTCTTCCCTCTTGAGGTTTCGAAGCTGAAGAGAAACTAAAAGACAGCGAGAAGACATCAAATACATAGGCGAACAAAGCTCAATCGTGTCTGATTTCATCAATAATCAAGGTAAATGTAACTCGTTAATCGGTTTAGGGTTTACACAGAATTGATACGAAACTCGTTTATATTGAACTCTACTTTGTCTTCCGGAGTACTTTTAGGGTGTTTGCTTAGGGTTGAGTCGTTTAGCTAACAATTGTTATTAAGGTTGGAGTATACAATGGTGGACAAGGCATGGGTTCACCTATGCAGGTATCACTTAATAAACATGTGTTCAGGGTAGATGTGCTTCTATATAGTTTACCTGTATAGTTTTGACTTTTTTTATTCATCGACATGCATATGTTGAAGAGCAGATCCTGCATATGAGATTGGTGCTAGGAATTTTGTGAACTCAGTTGCCTCTGCCTTAGGAGATTGTGATTTGGTTATATGCCCGTGCATTGATTGTCGAAACGTAGACCGTCATTCTAAAAATGATGTAGTGGATCACTTGGTCACAAGAGGAATGGATGAGACGTACAAGCTAAGGACTGATTGGTATCATCATGGGGAAGTAAACTGTGGGTCTGACGAAGCAAGGAAAGTGATAAGAGAGTGGAACGAGGAGATTGTAGGGTTGTATCAAGCTGCCAAATACTTGGATGAAGAGTTAGCTAACAAGACGGACTTATGCGATGTTGCTGAAGGTTTAGACAAGAGAGAAGACGAGTTTCTAGCTAAACTTGCTGATGCCGAAACGCCATTGTATCCAAGTTGTGCCAGCCATAGCAAGCTATCAGCAATTGTATCGTTGTTTAGGCTGAAGACTCAGAATGGGTGGTCGGACAAGAGCTTCAACGAGCTGTTAGAGACACTGCCGAGTATGTTGCCGGAGGATAATGTGCTTCACACCTCATTGTATGACGTGAAGAAGTTCCTCAAGTCTTTGCATATGGGGTACGAGAAGATCCATGCCTGTGTTAATGATTGTTGTCTTTTCAGAAAGGGGTTGAAGAAGTTAGACAACTGTCCCAAGTGCAAGACATCAAGATGGAAGACAAACTTCCAAACCGGTGAACTTAAAAAAGGTGTCCCTCAGAAAGTTTATGGATGATATGAAACGAGACCAACTAAGATTGATTCAGCAGGTCCATGATTTAGAGGAAGCACTGTCAAAAATACAGAACCAGGTAAGCGAGTATTTCATGTCTGGTGATAGTAACTCTGAATTTTACATTGTTATTATATTAACTTAGGTTGTTATTTCAAATTACATTTTTCAGAAACAAGAAGCTGAAGTCGGAGAGAATTCTGCGCCAAGAGTAAACTCTTGTTTTGTCTTATTTAGCATTTAAAATATATGTCATATGTTTACATCTGTTTTTACAATTCACCATTAACGTTTGCAGAGTGTCAACATGAAATTACAAATGAAGTGTCTGTTATTCGACTGGGCTGGAACGGATGAAAAAGTTGGTGAAGGACGTATTTTGTCTGAAGAGCCTGAGGAATTTGTCAACAGTATACCCTTAGGCCCAAACTCGTACAAAGTTTTGGTGGAAACAGCGATTAAGCCAGAAGCTTATCTTTGGAGACCTGCTCGCAACGTCTTTAATATGGAGCAAGCAGTTGGAGAGATGATTGCATGGCCTCAAAATTTTGTGGTTCCCTTTAGCAGCGGATGTGAACCAGAAGACATTACGCCTCTGGTAAATATTCTTTCAGTACGGAATATTATAGTTGAGTTTATAGTAAAAGTAAAACTGTGCAATGCTTGACAATGGTTTCATTTGTTTACTGCTTCACAGAGTCCTATACTAGCTCTCGGAACTTCTGCAAGCTGCTTGACTGGGCTAGAACTAACGAGGAAGTTGTTGCAGAGGGTCGTTGGCATTCTCGAGAGCCAAAAGCATTAGTCAACGGACTACCTCTCAGACCTAATGCAGTGAAGGTATTCGTCGGTGTGGTTTTATGCCCAAATACCTTCCTCTGGAGGCCAACGACTGAGTTCTTAGATTTGGAGGATTCAGTCAACACCTTTGTCGCCTGGCCTGCTAATAGAGTAATCTTTGAGGCAAGTCCTAAACGAGTTCTCCTATTGCTAACTCTGAATCAACTCCACCAGCTCCAATAAAAAAACCAATGAAAGCAATGTCAGAAAGTTCTACTCCTATAACTCAGGTAGGTTTTCTTACTAAACTTTCATTTGTTTGGTTTGTTTGGATTTGTTGATTTTGTGTATAGCTATATATTCAAAATGTCTTCGCTACAGGAATCCAACCAAATGGAAACGGGGAATGAAAATAAGAAGTGCTTGGTGATGGCTATTACTGGAAAGAAGCGAGTGATTGCTGAAGGACGTTGGTCCACAAACGATCCACTTCAAACAGTACATTTTGTTCCCTTGGGTCCAAATGCAGTTAAGGTGTGGATTGATGTTGTCAAAGTTAAAGATGCTTGCGTATGGAGGCCTTCGTCTGAGATCGAGTGCATGGAAGATGCAATAGGAACAGCTATTGCTTGGCCAGAGGATAAAGTGGTACTCGTCTAAATGCAGTAGTCATCTGATACTTTAGTTTTTATCTTCTCTGAACTTAAGGATGGTTTCGTTGAAGACATAACCTGATATGTGTTTATGGTTTTCTTTGTTGGAAATGCTTTTATGTTGCTGAAACATTAACCAGTACTCAGTTCTTCTATATGGAAAAGCAGATGCATTTCAATTTTTGTTTAACAGGTTTTGATATTTAGTAAGTGCATTTCTTTAGGTTTTAGATATATCGTATTTGGTTAAAAAAAACCTACATCGCCAAATTCAATAGCACGTAAGAACAGCTCCAACACTAAACAATACAGCGTGAAAAAATAGCTACAGTATATGATGTTGGAGCTAAAAAATAATGCTACGAATCAACTAAAAACAGCAATGAATTTCTCTTATAGTAAACTAGAATGTAGCTATAAAACCACGCTACTATAAAGGTGTCAATAACACAAAAATAAAGCTACAACATTTAATAATACAGCGTCTAATTTGTGCTACCGTATCATTTATAATAACATCATAACAATGCTATTATATATATGAATATAATAACACTTTCCATAAACGCTATATTAAGGGGTGTACTCTATTATAGCTCCGGCAGATACAGCGTTTATGAAAACGCTATGAAAGTACTTTCATAGCGTTATTCGTATGCTATGAATGTACATATTTTGTTGTAGTGTATTGACCTGCAGTAAAATAGGAATAAATTCCATAAGATTCAGGATGATGAATGGTACTCGTCTTTGCAATCTTCGACTTCGGTCGACGCTCTCCAACAGATGAATGCCTTTTCTGCTGTTTTGCCCCCCTCTTTTTTTCGTTTTCTGAGGGCAAAGCACTCAGTGGCTTTATATCATCGGGGACAACCTAGTGTGACTTGTGTGATATTACAATCAAGCATTTTAAACCTTTCAAGGATTTTAGAATGTAAGACTCTTGTGAAAGAGTTAGTAATTTCCTTGATTGGTCTCGGTGTATCTTAACACCAAGTATATAATCAGTATCTCCCATGTCCTTCATCTCAAAATGAGATATTAACCATTGCTTAATGGTTAATAAAGATTCCATATCATTTCCAGCCAATAAGATGTCGTCAACATATAGAGATAGAATTACAAAGAATTTTCCAGTGCCTCTTGACAAAGACACAATGGTCTTCACTAATCATCAGAAAATCATAAGATATTATTTATTGATGAAAACAAAGGTACCATTGCCTAGAAGATTGTTTTAGGCCATATATTGAATGTCAGAGCTTACAAAATCATAAGAGGTTGTTGCATGTAAATTTCTTCTTCTAGTTCTCCGTTAAGACACAATGGTCTTCACAAATCATCAGAAAATCATAAGATATTATTTATTGATGAAAACAAAGGTACCATTGCCTAGAAGATTGTTTTAGGCCATATATTGAATGTCGGAGCTTACAAAATCATAAGAGGTTGTTGCATGTAAATTTTTTCTTCTAGTTCTCCGTTAAGAAACGCAGTCTTAAAGTCCATCTGCCGTAATTCTAAGTCCAGTCTAGCAACTATGGCTAGAATAAAGCGAATTGAGGCAAACTCACTACAGGTGAAATCATTTCCTCATAAGTCTATACCCTCTTGTTGGGTATATCCTTTCGCTACCAAGCGAGCCTTGTACCTATCTATGAATCCATTCGCCTTATGCTTGATCTTGAAAACCCATTAGTTTCTGATCGCTCGGCGTTCTGGCGGAAGATCAACCAAGTCCAAGACATGGATAACTTTCATAGATTCTAATTCTTCTCCTATTGCACCATCCCATTCAGCTGAGTTTGGGAAATAGAGAGTCTCTTAAACTGATCTAGGCTCTAGATTCTCATGTAAAGCAACCATAAAATCTTTCCCTTAAATTTCAAAACGACATCGAGGGACTTTTTCACGGTTACTTCTACGTATTTCAGACACTTGAGATTCCTCCCTAGGGAAATCACTAACCAGGGTCTCTCTCCCATTAAGTTGTGATAGTTCATGTGAACTTTCATTAACACTAGTTGTCTCAACTATCTCTTCGAGATGGAGTTCTTCATCAATCTCTCCCTTCAAGGAAAATCATTTTCCAAGAACGTAACATCTTGTGATTTGATTTCTGTTACACTTCCATCTGATTGTTCGCCGATAAGGACATAACCTTTAGAATGCTCATAGTATCTTATGAAGATACACTTCTTTCCTCTAGAACCCAATTTCCCATGAGGATGAAAAATATCACGAACAAATGCTGCAGACCCCCAAGGTCTTAGATGCATTAGGTCAGGTTTTCTTCCTGTCCATAATTCATAAGGAGTAGTAATAACAGGTTTGGAAGGCACAAAATTAAGTATATAGGCTGCAGTCAGTAATGCACCCCCCCCACCCCCAATATAAAATTGGAAGATTAGCTTGCGCTATCATAGACCTAACCATTTCAAGAAGAATTTGATTGCTTCTTTCCTCTACACCATCTTGTTGTGGTGTATAAGGGGTAGTCAATTGTCTGACAATAACCTTTTCATCACACAGTCCTTTGAACTGTTCAGATAGATATTCACGACCTTGATCCATTCTCAAAAACTCAATCGTCCTCTCCAATTGATTCTCGACCAAAATGATATATTGTCTAAAGCACTCTAGTGCTTGGAACTTATGAGAAATTAGGTGATGGGCCTCAGGGTCGCAGGTCTTTTGCAAACCCGTTGGTCCGGAGTCCTACAGATGTACGTTGTAGGACATAGGGTGTCGATCCACAGGGAGGATGACTAATCTGCAAGGAAACACGAAACTGGGATAGTAATAGAAGTCATAAACTCATGGGGGGGGGGGTTTGGGGTTTTTGGTTACGGGATCCTAAACTAATCCTAACCTAATATTTACGGGAAACTAAACGCAATGCAAATGAGTAACTAGAGAATATCGAAAGGTGTTTGACTCAAACCAAGGACTCTAGACTCATAGTGGGCGATTTAGACTTCTCCGGTTTACTCTAAATCGATGTCTAAACATTTCCAATTAACTTTCGGGCGATTTTTTGTTATTTAATTTATGGGATCTGCATGGAACTGGAATAGGCATGTGTATGGCTAACCAACTATCATCATCTTAACCAACTAATCACCTAAATTTGACAATTAACTCTCGCCTCTCATGCCATGAATAAGATCATGCATTTACTACTGAATTTTTTGCTCATATCTTCTCTACAGGTAGCTTTCGACTCCTGTAGCGACTATGTTCTTCTGAAGCTAGGTACGGATGATCTGATACAACACTCACGTGGCTCCGGTCGATCATAGGCTCAGAGAATAGGTCATGAATCTATCCTCATGCAACATATAAAAAACGTAGAAGAGATGAGATCCAGAATATGGTTTAGAAACTTAGAAATCCTAATCAAACATATATCCTATCGATGACTCTTTAGAAACTTGACTCTCTAGGACAAATCTACATGATGCAGCAAATGAGAAAAGACATGAAAGAATGCATAAGATGAAATGGAAAAGATAATTAGATAAAAAAGGAGAAAGAACAATGGATCCAGAGAAGAATCCCCTTCTCCATCGCCTAACCCTAAGAAAACATAGTTTGGTGGCTCAAAAACTCATTACAGGAGCACACCCGATTAGGGCTGCTAAGAAATGTATCTATAGGTCCTAAGGTCTTCCAGGTCATAATTAGGGCTTTTCTGAAAAGAAATGACAAAATGGGCGTTGATGTTGGGCCTTGTGGCTCGGCATAGGTCCACCGGGGGTGAAAGTCTTCCAGGGCAGGTAAAATGCTTGTTTTCCGCGGGTGAGAGTCTTCTGAGACTGGTGAATTTGGTCAACTTGCTCGTCACATAACTTTTGATTGCACCGTTGTTGTCCTGATGTAAAGTGCTATGGAAAGCTGGTTATCTCCTCTTGAATGTCTCCAAATTTGAGCTAGATCAGACATTTAGAAAGTTTTCATTTGAGGCTGAACTTCTGACGGTCTGACTCTGAGCTAAAAATGTGGATTTCTTCTATTTTGCCATCTTTTTCCCTAAGTTTCCAGAAAAAAAGCCTTGAAACTAAAAACATAGAGAAATCATAATAAAAGTTTCGAAAACTGATTAAAACCTTTGAAAAAGCATTTGAAATCAATGGTGAAAATTGGTACAAATACATTGTTATCAACTCCCCTAGACTTAGACTTTGTTTGTCCTCAAACAAAACAATATCTAATCTGGAAAAATATCATCAACAAAACTTACAGGGAACTCAAAAATATCAGCGACCATACTTCTAGACCTTGAGTAGCAGCAATGCATCAATCAGATCAAGTCTAGAAAATTCTCACAAAAATACAGACATAACTAATCCGTTAATCCGTCATGCGAAAATCCACAAGGCATTCAAGACTAGGTATTCAGGGGCTTTTCAATGGTGAGGTTTTGTGTGTTTAGGGTTACCTTTTCTGGAGAGACATCAAAATAGCAAGGGAGGATGGAGTTGTTGATATCCAAAGTTTCCAGTCACAATTTTCTTGCTTTAAGATTTCTTATCTCTTTTCTTCAGGTTCTCCTTATAACTCCCCAGACTTGGATTTTTGTCCAGGTGGTGAAATCATTACTCCATAGATGAATACTTGTAGCCTTGGCTCAAATGATTTCGGTTTCCTTTCCTTTCATTCTTTTTCCCTTTTTCATTTTTTTTTTCGAAAGGGAAAGCCGCCTTTTGACTTAGAGTCTTAGGTAGCACGAAAATTACCTTTTATAAATGAGCTTTCTGAGACGTCATGAGGCTTGCTAAGATTTCTGATACACTTCTTTCCGGTTTCATTAGTCCTTCTCTTGAGTGACTGAAAACTATGTGTTCCTCCCTCTCTGGCGTTTTTGCACATATCTGCCGATAAAAACTTAAGAGAGAATGCTTGAGGTTTGTACATAAAGGTTTAGGTTAAGGATGTGGTACCAGCTAAAGATGATCTGGCCATCTAGGACAACAAAGAGTGGTAACAATAAGATAAAAATGTCCTAGATGCATATCATGATGCCTTCCTAAAACCATTGATGACAAAATTAGATGTCAAGATTTGGTCCAACTAAAATGAGCTAGTGTATCATGTCAGAAAAGATCTCCATGAATAGAAGTTCTCTGGTGGGGTTTCGTAGTGTAGGTACTCTAGCTATCGCCTAGCCTAGTACTAAACCTTGAAAGAGCTTTTTATCAACGAATGGTGTAGAAATAAACAGGTTGGTTATCATCATCGATTTTGTTATTATTTCCTCAAAAAGTATTTGAACTTTGAAAACACATTTTGAAAATGAAAAGACTATTGAAAAGTTTTAAGAAAACTGAAAAAAAAAATTAAAGAAATACAGAATGCAAGGGCTCATTCAAGAAAAGGTGGTCAGTAAGGGATGAAATCATCCCCCAGACTTAAATCACACTGTCCGCAGTGTGATATAAATCAGGTAAGGATGAGAAATAGAGTATGTACTAATTGAAAAGATCAAGGAAAATAAAACTTACCTGGTGGTGGTGATGGGTTGTGGAGGTGATAGGATTGTGATTGATGGATGGTGCTTGATGTGGAGTGGTGCTTGATGTGGAGTGGTGCTTGATCAAATGGGGGCTGATTTCGATCAAGTAGAGGTGGAAGTGTCCAGGGGTGGCCAGATTGTGCTCAGCTGCGGGTCAAGATATCGCGGCCGCAGCAAAAACTCTTCCTGGACGCGGTCAGCTCCTTTTTCTTCTTTTTTTTTTTCTTTAATTTTTGATGCATACTAAGGCCTGTATAAAATGAGAAAAACAAAACTTCAATAGAAAAAAGAAAATCAAACTAGATAAATAAGTACCTAAATAGGTTGCCTCCCATCAAGCGTTTTGCTTTATAGTCCTTAGCTAGACTTTGCAAAGAAAAAGACAGTTCAAATAAGATCTTATCCTAAGACAAGTCTTTTTCGAAATCTTCATGTTTTCTCTTGCAGGTTCTTCATCACTCCAGAGTTCTTCTGGTTTGAATGCTTGGGCTTTATGCTTACCTCCTTTGCTCTTAAATGGTGTAGTTTCATAGAAGATGTCCTTGTCGATGTGTGCAAAAGAAACTCTCTGGTTGGCCCAATCTATGATGGCTCCAGCAGTTGCTAAGAAAGGCCATCCAAGGATAACTGGATATGAGTCATCTTTAGTCTTCACTATGTAGAGATCTACAGGTGCTAAGCAATCTCCAATCCTTAGAGGAATGTCTCAGGTTATCCCTCTTGGAGTTGCATTTGAATCATCTGCTAAGCTAATCTTTGTCATGGTACTTGAAATGTGTTTAATGCCAAGTCTCAAAGCAGTAGCCTTGGACATCATGTTAATACAAGCTCCAGAACCACAAATAACATTGAGAAATCTTTCACCTCTAATGTCACAAGAGATAAGAAATTGAACTTTGTCTTGAACTTTGTGCATGGTTCAAACTAGTCTTTCTTGTGGATGGTCATGGACTTCAAATGCAGAGTCAGAGTCACAGTAAAACTTTGCTGCATCGAAAGAGATGATTGAATCTATGTAAGGCATTTCAATCCTCTTAAGTGATTCATCCTCCCCATTTATGACATCTGGTTCACTCTCTGGGATCATCATGCATGGAATGTGAAGGTTATACTCTTCTAGTTCGTCAGAGGCTTGGTTTTTTGAACTCAGGAAAAGAAGGTGGTTCCCCGCGGGTGAGGATGTCGCGACCGCGGCCAGATGCTCTTCCGCTGTGGGTGAGGTCTTCGTGCCATGGTGGGAAGCTCCAAGGATTACCCAACTGCTTCTCTTTCTTGCTCGTCCAAATCGTCTTGAAGGCTATTTGGGGCATCCATTATATGATCTCCTGAATCAGAGTTAGTTGATTCTTCTTCTTCTTGTTGATTATGGAAAAAATAATCCTTATTATGATTCTCAAAGATCTTCTTCACAATAAGGTTTGTGTCTCCTTGGCACTTAGAGAGATACTTTATGTCAGAGCTGGTTTCCTTGTTCTTGTGCTCAAGCTTGCTCACGCAAAATTCAATCTCTTGAAGTTCACTGTCTGTCCTTCCTCTGTATCATGAAGCAAACTCAGTGGCTTCCTTGATCTCTAGCTTGGCAGCTTTGGCATCGATAGACCCCTGAAGGATATCATACTTATGCTTTGGTTGCTCTTCCTTAAAAGCTTCTATCTTCTCTTTTAGGGCAGAAATATCCTTAGAGTTCAGCTCTTCCAGCGATTTCACATGATTAGTGAGATTATTGATCCTCTTGTACATGTGGCTTCAGTAACAACTTGGAAGTCAAGGTACTGATTTAGCATAGCTTCAGTAACAACTTGGAAGTCAAGGTACTGATTTAGCATAGCTCCTCTTGTACATGTGGCTTCAGTAACAACTTGGAAGTCAAGGTACTGATGAAGCCTAAATCGATCATTCTCATTGCTCTAGTGCAGAATCTGATGAGGTAGGGGATGAGATGGTTGTCGATTCACCAGGGTGGCAAATAGGGTTCATCTCGGTACCCGGGAAACTGCTTTGGGAACCGTGAATTTCCTGGGTGCTGGTTCGGCTAAGGGAGTGATGTGAGTGCAGTGGGCAACACAAGTTTTACTCTAGACAAGATGCAAGTGCACAGCAAACGCAGTAGTACTTAAGGATCGAATCCACAGAGATCTGTGTGTTGAGGACTTCTAACTGATGCTAAAAACAATCGTAGACCTAATCTAATAAAAAGGGGTTTTGGTTTGTCACTAAATCTAATTTTGCAAGGAATTAAAAAAACTTGAAGTAAAAATCGGTTGAAAACTTATATGAAAAATGGCGCTGGGTTCAATGTTCATCTTTCGGGTTCATGTTCTAAAACACAAGAAATTTAGGCAAGGATTTTCTATGACTCTGAAACTAGGATAGACACATGTAAGATTAGCCAACTCTCGTCACCCTAATCATTTAATCACTTGTTCATGGCAATTAACTCTCGCTCTCATGCCAGAACAAGATCATGCTTTGTAGATCGGAATCCATCTCTGCTTACGTATCCTCCGTAGATAGCGTTCGTCTCCTACGACGGTGACGTCCATAAGATCTAGTTCAGGCAACCCAGATACAACACTCTCATGGCTCAGATTTAACCTAGGATCGGATTTTGGATGATCAATCCAGAATTACCGCTTTGAGATTTGGATGAATGGGAGAATCATGTTCAAAATCGAAATATTTTTTCCTAAAAAACATAGATGTCATTCGAACATGGGGTCCCTTTGGATTACCCTTTCACCCAAGTAGGTGACTACTCAGACATGGCGGAGGTAGACATCATCATCGCTTAAAAACTAAGAAGAAGAAAAGTAAAAGAAACAAAGTTGCAGAAAAACTTCTCTTATTGAAGTAGAGTGGCGATGGAGAGCTTCTACAAATACATAAAAATAAAACCTAAAACTACAAATGAGTTCTCTCTCAAAGAGAAGAAAGAAACTCCTTACAAAAGACCTAAAAATGAGTATTTATAGTGTTTCTCCAAGTCTTGGGAGTCTAGGGCTTTTAAAATGGGTGCAAGAAGTGTCTTGGGCCTTAGTTGGGCTTCTGAGGTTCGGACATAGGTCCACCGGGGGTGAAACCTCTTGAGCCGTGGTGGGAAGAAGGCTGGCCGCGGGTGAAAGCACTTGTGCTTGACTGGACTTGTGTTGATCGGCCTTCAGTGCATAGATGATATCTGGAGATCTAACCGTTGGATTGCTTTGATTCTAAGTGTGCTGGAAAGATGGTTGTCTCCTCTATAATGTCTCCAAATTGGAATAATCAGACGGTGAGAAAGTCTTCATTGGTTGCTAAACTTCTTGACGGTCTGAATTTATCCAAAAATGTACTTTTTCTCCAAAATGCACTCCAAAATCCCAAGTTTCCTGAATAGCCTTTAAAACTCTAAAACATGGAAAACACTTATAAAACCTTTAAAACTGAGTAAAAACACCTGCATAAGATACTGAAAGTGATCCATAAAGTTGGTCAAAATCAGGTGTTATCAACTCCCCCAGATTTAACTTTTGTTTGTCCACTAACAAAACCAAAGATCTGAACCTGGAAAAGAGGTTTGAAAATCGTAGGAACTAACAAAATTTTAGAGACCATGCTTCCAAACCAGAGTTAGTCATTATGCTCAAATCAAGGATAGTCTAGAAAATTCTCACCAAAGCACAGGCATAACTAGTCCGTTGATCCGTCATGCGAAAGTCTAGACACTTAAACTTATCTCCCAGTCAACTAGCTCTTAACATTCATTTATAAGTTCCAGTGGTTCTCATCAAAAGGAGTTTAGCGAGGCAATCAAGACTAGGTATTCAAAAAGGCTGTTTAGAAGGTGAGGTGTTTAGTGTTTATGGTTACCATTTCTGGAGAGATAAGACATTATGCAAAACAGCAAGAGAGGGTGGAGGTGTTGATATCTACAGTTTCCAGTCACATTCTTCTTGCCTTAAGACTTCTGATCTCCTTTCTTCAGGTTCTCCTCATGACACCCCCAGACTTAGATTTTTTGTCTAGGTCTTAAAACCAATGCTCACAAATGAATACTTGTATTATTTGCTTCAGATAATTTCGGCCAACGTAGACTCTTTTAAGCTTTTTGCTTTTCCTTTCATTTTTTTGATTTTTTTTTAAAGGGAAAAATGCCTTTTGATGTAGAGTCTTAGGAAGCACTAAACTTACCTTTAAATATTCAAGCTTTCTGAGGCACCATCAAGCTTTGATAGATTCTTGATGCTCTATTTTCCAAAATTTCTTCAGTCTTTCTCTTGAGTGACTGAAAACCATGTTGCTCCTCTCTCTCCAACGTTTGTGCACATATCTGCCAAAAGAGCTAAAGAGAGAATGCATGAAGTTTGAAATGATGGTTTTTGAATAAAGGGTGTGGTACCAGCTAAAGATGAACTGGCCATCTAGGACAACAAAGAGTGGTAACAATAAGGTGAAGATGTCCTAGATGTGTATCATGATGCCTGCTAAAACCAATGATGAGAAAATTAGATGTCAAGATTATGTTCAAGTGAAATGAGCTAGTCTATCTTGGCAGAAAATGTCTTTATGAGTATAAATTCTCTGGTGGGAGTTCGTAGTGCAAGTACTCTAGCTACCGCCTAGTCTAGTACTAACCACAGAAAGAACTACTATGAAAAGTCTTGAAGCACATGGGTCTTACTCATCATACTGTTGTGTCAAACATTCCTGAAAAATACTCAAGGTCATTTAATAAGCATAGAAAATTTTAAAAATTGCAGGAAAAAGATAAGAAACAAAGAAAAATATATTAGTACGGATAAACATCCTCACCAGACTTAAATCACACTGTCCCTAGTGTGAAAAAAGTTGGTGAGAAGATGGTGAAATAAAAGCAAAAGAGTCTAAATAAAAGAAAAGAAAATGGTGATAGAACCGTGGGTATGATGTGGTGATGGATAGGCGCCTATGTGTCATTGCTGTCATCTGTCTCTGTGGCAGAGGAGTCATCATCAAACCTTTGGTTCTTCTTCAGTAGCCTCTTGATGCGCCTGTTGATCTTCTCCTGCTGGTCAAGCTTCTTCTTCAAAGCTGCAAAGTTTGCATCACTTCTAGTGGATGCTCTAGTCTGAGAAAATCTGGCTCTGGATGAAGATGGTGCAGGCTGAAGTCTCCTGCTGTTTGCAGCTACCTCTCTCTTGGCTTTTTCAGCCAGAAATTGCTTCATGGTCAGAGGTAAGAGTGGCAGAGATGGTAGGAAGTCGCTAGTCTCTGGTTTCCATACTGGGTCTGCTCCATCTCGGAGACGGGGCATTGAATCCAAAGGTAGAAGGACCCTGTACTCGGTGGTGTTGGTGCAGAACTTGTAAGCGAATCCAATTGGGTCCATCTTAGCCCTGGTGATAGTCCTTTTATCTAGAGAATTGAGAGAGATCAAACCAATCCTCTCTAAGTGGTGTCTCAGCTGAAAAATCAACTCCTGCTGCTGCCATAAGCGAAGTAATGATGCTCCCAAAAGCTGGTGAGTAGTCCTGACACTCACATGTAAGCATCTCATGCTTAACTTTCACTAGGTTCCTTGCAATAATGCAAGCAAAGCAAGGAAACCTTGGGTGATCTGTAAAAGGTAGCTGAAGTGTCACTAGTTCTGGCTTGAGTACATTCGCCTGGTTGGCTCGAGAAAACACAGTATGTGCTAGAAGCTTATGCACATAGCGGACAGCAGGATGAGAAAACAATGATGCCTTGGACCTTCCTTTATCATAAACTCCATAACCCATCAGTTTCCAAAGCTCTTCATCGGGATCTTTCTCTAATGCAATCTCATCACAATAAAGCAACTTCAAAGCATCACACATCTCTAAAATGGTAAGATAATAGAGATGACCTCCAATAGAGAAGGAGAGTGTGCCATCTAGAGCTCTAGGAGTAGCTCTCTTCTTGTAGCACAAAGTTGCTTATGCAAGGAACTCCTTAGTGTGGCTCTCATAGGTTGGAAAACTCTGCTCCGTAAATGATCTCATTCCAAGCCTATCAAGATACCATATCACAACTTTTCTGATTCCAAGCATCTCAAGAGTTGAGTAGTCAATTGCTGGAGTTGGCTTTATCTTCAGCTTCTCAAGCTGCGCCATGTAGTTGATGTCTGGGTCAATGGCTTTACCAACAAACTTCACTTTTGGCCTAGAGGAAGACTTAACTTTCCGAGGTACAGATATCTGAGTGGAGGCTCTTTCAATCTCTCCTGAAAAGATTCTTCTTTGCTCGGTAATGAAGGTGGATATAGGTTCATCATCACTCAGCTCTGTCTCATTCAATGCATCATATGTCTCCTACGAATGGGGCTTTTTTGCATGAGCACTTGTCTTGGTTAGAATCAGTCGAACTTGAGAGAGATTCATGACCTGCAAAACAGGATTCTCGAGAGAAAGAGTCACTAAAGCTGCTTATGAATCGATTTTTTATGAGCAAGGTGTTCATACAGTTGCTACAAACACATTCACATGATAAACAAGCTGTTAATTCATCAAACATTGCAAAATCTGGAAATATCTGGTCAAGTTTGATATATTGATGTCCAACATATGAGATTTCTAAATCAAGATGATGTTTATGCTCACTCATATATAATATAATCTGATTTTATATCAAACAATCTGGATTTGCTAGGCTGAATCAAACAGGTCTCCAAATTTCGATTTGTTCAAGTTCTAGATCTAAAATTTTTTGAAAATTTCAAATCTCTATGGTCTAAGCGTTTAAACATGCAATTAAACTACCCAGAAGTCTAGTCTTAAGTTCAAGACAATCTCTAATAATCCTAAGGTGAATTTCTACTTATTTAAGAAAACCCTAATTCTGAGTTCTTAAAAAAGTGAGAAATTTGGGTTCATACTGATATGTTCCTAATTTGCATCATTTAGGTTGTATAATTCATTCCAAATCATGTTTTATTTCATGCATTTTAGGCCTTTAGGTGTTGTTTTAGGGCTTAGGAGTTGCATTAGGTCCCAATGAGTTTTGCATGGTTTGGAGTGTTTATCAGGTGTATTTGGAGATATTTGGAGCTGAAAAGGTGAAACCAGTAAAAGAAATGGTAATCAGAGCTTTTAAAAATGGTGAAAACAGCCTTTTGGAGGTTCTCGGCGCTGGCCTGTACCGCAGGAAGATTTTTCTCGGCGATTTTCATGTACCGTGGATTTCTCGGCCAAAACGCGTACCGGCTGTTCAAGGTTCTTGGCCAAAATTCCCAGGTGCAGATAGATCTCCGAAATCGCGTTACCGGAAGGTCTTTCCGGCCGATTCAGCCTCCGGGGTCTTCAGAAAAGATCAAGATAATTGAGTCTAGATCTCAGAACAGTTGCAATCGATGAGTTTGGAGAAGCGAGCTAAAAGATATGGCCACCGGAAGACAGACCTCTCTCGAGTCCATTCTGGAACAATCCGATACGTCTGGAAAGATCGCCTGTCCAGGGAGTTTTAACGTCCGATCCAGATTACAGGGTCTTCAGAAAAGTTAGAGATAAGCAGGCCACGGATCCATAACAGGTGGAATCATTAGATTTGGACTCGTGAGCTGAGAGTCAATTGATAGACAAGACTTTTTATGGTCTTAGGGCTATCAATCCCCTTGTCAAGGTAGTATAAGGGGTGTCAATCCAATGATGTGGAAGCTAGACACTAGACTATATGATCTGTTACTTAATTCAAGCAAACAAGTGAGTTTTGGTTTGAACAGGTAATTAAAACAAGAAATTAAACAAGATTAACAAACTAGCAATGATTAAAAGCAAGAAGCAAATGATAGATGGTAAACAAGATGAGAAAACTAAGCCTCTAGGTGTGGTCATTGATTAGGGTGCTTTCAATGTAAACTAATGATGCTAAACAACAATGCAACACTTGCTACTCTTTAGTCTAGGCTTCTTAATCAAATTAATCCACTCTCATGACAGATATCCCTTTGCAAATCACTCTCATGACAGAAATCCCTTTGCAAAAAGGGGTTTTCTGTTTACTAATCATGTTTTTCTCTTGTTCTTATTTTGATTTGCATCTTGAGTCTGCATCTAATTGCATATAAAAACCAAAAAAATCAAAAAATCAAAAAAATTTCACAAAAAGATGTTCATTCTAGTTGCATTTCACATTTTTAGGATTGAGTCTAGTTGCATCATATAGGTTGCATTGTGCATGGGAGTTATGATAGGTTCTTTCCTTGAGAGTACATCACTTTGAGAATTTGGATTAAATATGCTTGTGAAATGACTTATGTGCTTGCAAAGCTTGAAATGATTTGAATCTGAGAAGCAAGTTTGAATTGAACTCAACTCTAATAAGTGAAAACCTTGAACTTGACATGAAATTATCCTTTGATGCATTGTTTGAATAAGCTTGTGGATACCAATATACATATTTGAGCTAGAATCCTGTTTTTACTACCGTCTTCCTTAGCTCAAATAGCTGAGTCCACATCTGGATCAGTTTTCCTCACCCTGAACCCATCCTTCCTACAAGCCAAATGTTTGTGTGTGATTGAAAGGCCACCTTGGATCAAACTTAGCAGAAAGTGTTAGGTTTAGAGCGACAAGGGCAAGACTCAATGGGTGTTAAGTTCCATCATCAAGGTGCTGAGAGATTTGGTGAGAACTAAGTGTGGGGGAGTGCTTGTTGGTGAGTGGAAAAAGGAGAGATGAGTGGAAAAAGAAGAGATGTGAAAACTAGGGGATAGAAAAGAAAAGAAATCAGTCTTGGAGTTTTGAGTTAAAGAAAGTGAGCTCTAGTATTTTGAAAAGAAAGAGTATAGCCTCTAAGTGAAAGGAAAATAAAAGAAGCCAAAGAGCTCAAATGTTTTAAAAAGAAAGAAAAAGAGGCTAGAGGTTGAAAATGAAAAAGAAAAAAAAAAAGAGCTGTGTAAAGTTTGAACTCCAAGACTTGAATGTGAAAATGAAAAGTAAGTCCCCTAGTGTGAGGAAAATGAATGTGAAAAGTGAGTTGTCTTGAAAGAGTGAGCAAGTGAGAAAGCCTTGAATAGAGTGTGGGGTGGGATGAGTCATTGCCCTTGTATGCATAGGTTGCTTTTTACCTTTAGTATTCTACCAAGGTTTGATCATTTCATAGAGAGATCCCCTTGCTGCATTGAACCCACTCAGACATTGATGAGATCATTTTAATCTTATATCCTCTCCCTAGCCAAACCTGCTTGTTTAAACATTGCATCATTTGATCCACTTGGTTGAAAGCTTAATGAATGTCGAAGAGTTGAGGAATAGGAGAACTTGTGGAGATACAGTTGAGTTGATACATCAGAGTATGGTATTGCACTGCATATTGAGCATGAACTTGAATTCTCTTAGTGGTCACTTCTCTCTTTCAAATGAAAAATGAACTCCCAATGCATTCAACATCTCTCTCTCATTTGTTTCTTTTGATTGAGGACAAGCAAAGGACAAGTGTGGGGGAGTTGATATGTTCATAATTTGCATCATTTAGGTTTTATAATTCATTCTAAATCATGTTTTATTTCATGCATTTTAGGCCTTTAGGTGCTGTTTTAGGGCTTAGGGGTTGCATTAGGTCCCAATGAGTCTTTGCATGGTTTGGAGTGTTTATCAGGTGTATTTGGAGCTATTTGGAGCTGAAAAGGTGAAACCAGGAAAAGAAATGGTGATCAGAACTTTAAAATTGGTGAAAACAGCCTTTTGGAGGTTCTTGGCGCTGGCCTGTACCGCAGGAAGATTTTTCTCAGCGATTTTCATGTACCGCAGGTGGATTTCTCGGCCAAAACGCGCACCGGCTGTTCAAGGTTCTCGGCCAAAACTCCCAGGTGCAGATAAATCTCCAAAATCGCGTTACCGGAAGGTCTTTCTGGCCGATTCAGCCTCCGGGGTCTTCAGAAAAGATCAAGATAATTGAGTCTAGATCTCAGAACAGTTGCAATCGATGAGTTTGGAGAAGCGAGCTAAAAGATACGGCCACCGGAAGACAGACCTCTCTCGAGTCCATTCCAGAGCAATCCGATACGTCTGGAAAGATCGCCTGTCCGGGGAGTTTTAACGTCCGATCCAGATTACAGGGTCTTCAGAAATGTTAGAGATAAGCAGTCCAAAGATCTATAACAGGTGGAATCATTAGATTTGGACTCGTGAGCTGAGAGTTAAGCTCACCGGAAGGCACACCTGTCTCGCTACAGTTTCAAGACCGATCCAATGAGTCACAAAGATTGCGTGGGACGATGCCTTTCCTTTCTGATTCAGTTGCCAAAGTCTTTATCAAGATTCAGGGTATTTGAGTTATCTTTCCAGAACGTCTGGTATCATCCAGTTTGGAGCTGTTTGCTGAAAGATACCAACTCCGGAGTGAACACTGGTACAAGAGCTTCTTTTTCATCGTTTCGATGCGCTGCAGAGATGAGCCCTCCGGGGAACTTTCCACTTCCCAAGCGCCGATAGTTTCTTCACCAAAATTTGAGATATTTGAGTGCTCTTTCCATTAAAGTTGAAGTCATGCCATTTGGATCAATATCCTGGAAGTTACGCTCTCCTGAAGGCGAAGTGGTCCGAGTGCGACTTAGTCATGCGAGATGGCCGAGAAGAGAACTGAACCGCAGAAAGACTCGCGGTTTACACCGACTTGGGCCTGCGACTTGGGACTAAATGACCAACTCGCACACATATTCTCTCCAGAATACGTCCTGGTTGTGCGAGTTGAAGAGAAAGAAGCCTAAACAGCACAAACACTCGCTGTTTACACCTAGATAGGCATGCAGCTGAGGCTGAAGGAATTAAGGCTCACAAGGCTGTTTCTATGGCTGTGCGACTTGGGCCTGCGACTTGGGACAAAAGATGACCAACTCGCACACATATTCTCTCCAGAATGCGTCCTGGTTGTGCGAGTTGAAGAGAAGGAAGCCTGAACAGCACAAACACTCGCTGTTTACACCTAGATAGGCATGCGGCTGAGGCTGAAGGATTTAAGGCTCACAAGACTGTTTCTATGGCTGTGCGACTTGGGCCTGCGACTTGGGAAGCACTTGACTATGTCGCACACTTGAGACATGACCCATTTGAAGCCGGGTCAGTACCCAGTTTGTCCTAGGCTGACCCGGTCCGCAAGAGACACTATATATGCTTTTTAGGGTTTTTTCTAAGACTTAAGCTTTATTCTCTCTAGTTTTCTCTTTCCTTTTGAGTGTAAAAACGTCTTTGATCAAGAGATATCTAGCAGATTTAATCATCTTAAAGCTGTTTCTTATCATTTCTTCATCTCATCTTAACTTCTAATCATGATCAACATCACCTCTTGCAAAGGAAATGGTGTGTTCATCATGATTAGTGAGTAGTCTCTCTTTAAGCATCTAGATGTGTAGATTTAGGGTGCTTAGATGTAGATTAATGGTTGTTTAGGCTTAGATTCTCTTCTCCTTTCCTTAGTTAGCTGATCCTAATGCTAGATCCTTGCACATCACTTGGGTCTAGAATCTGAGTTTTTCATGCACCAAAAGTGTTTGATGAAATGCCTGAATGAAAGCTAATTAAGGGTTTACGCATTAATGCCATGATGATGTTTGTTAATTGCATAAATGACATATTAGAGTTGATTCTTAATGCTTACTAGTTCATATTTCACAAATGGGAATTTGGTTTGAAAGTGGATTAGTATAGAGATTATTACCTTCATGAGAGGATTAGTCCAGCTTTAAACTCTAAGTTGATTGGGTTAGAGATCATGTAATTGCTTGCTATGTCTTTCTGTATAAGATTCAGTCTTTCTTTGTTAGAGATTGTTTGGTCACTAATTAGGCTTGGAACATTATGCTTGTTGATTGCTTGGTTATCTCTAATAGTTGTTAGACTTGATTAAGTGATTTGCAAAGGGATTTCTGTCATGAGAGTGGATTAATCTGATTAAGAAGCCTAGACTAAAGAGTAGCAAGTGTTGCATTGTTGTTTAGCAACATTAGTTTACATTGACAGCACCCTAATCAATGACCACACGTAGAGGCTTAGTTTTTTCATCTTGTTTACCATCTATCATTTGCTTCTTGCTTTTAATCATTGCAAGTTTGTTAATCTTGTTTAATTTCTTGTTTTAATTACCTGTTCAAACCAAAACTCACTTGTTTGCTTGAATTAAGTAACAGATCATATAGTCTAGTGTCTAGCTTCCACATCCTTGGATTGACACCCCTTATACTACTTTGACAAGGGGATTGATAGCCCTAAGACCATAAAAAGTCTTGTCTATCACATACCTTGATGAAATTGTTATGTGATGACAGATTTGAAATCTCCTTGGAAAAAGAGTGAGACAGGTTTGAAAATTTGGAAGAGATTTGTCAAGTTTGAAATCTGGTCATTTTCTCAAAATCTCCAAGCTTGTTGAGGAAGATGAAGAGAAAGACCTTTTTGATATTTTAAATCCTCTTTTTTAATTTTTAAAAAGTGTTTTTCCTAAAAAAATTTATTTTTAAAAGTTTAGAAGACTTACCTGGCGTGTTTAACACGGAAATTATGCTTCGGGAACTTTCCGGTTAACTCCCGAAATAAAACGGGAAATTGAAGTTCCGGTTTATGGGGAAACTGGAAAACTCGCCTAGGGGCCAAACAAGGGCCGGCCGCGGGCCAGGCGCATGCGACCTCGGTAGAGAAGACTTGGACCGTGGGCAAGGGACGTGAGCCGCGGTAAATGATAGGCCGGCAGCGGCTGGATTGAACGCGGTCGCGGCAAATGCATCCGGGAACTCCCGGTTTCACCCGTTTTCCTGTTTTCTCATCCTATCCTTTTGTATTTTCTGATTTTTTTAAATGTTTTTGGTTTTTTCTGGTTTTTATGAAAGCCTGAAATGCATAAAAAGAAAAGAGATCAATAGAAAAGAAATAAAAAGAAAAGAAAATTATACCAAATGGGTTGCCTCCCATTAAGCGCTTTTGTTTAAAGTCTTTTAGCTAGACTCTTGACAGGATTAGGATTGAGAAGAAGAAGTAGGATCTCTTGAAGTAAGAGTCCTTGGGATTCTCCTTAGTCTGAACTTTGGATCTCTTTTATCTTGGATCATTATCTCTTTTCCTTTCTTAAAGATTTTTGCATCTTTGAAAACATGTATTGTCTTCTCAACAATTTCTTCAAGATTTTTCTCTTTCTCCTTGATGATGTCTGGTGGCACCCCGATCTTGATCATCTCAAATTACCTGGATGCAAGTGCTTCTAGTTCCTTTTTGTCATCCAACACCTTTTCCTTGTTCTTGTCTTTTCAATTTGGAGCTGGGTCTGGTGTGGTCTTATATAATTTTTTCCTGTCCTCATTTAAGAAAACTAAACAGCGATTTTCATGGTCAATAACAGCACCTACAGTGGCTAAGAATGGGCGACCAAATATCAAAGGTCTATCTTTGTCTTTGTCCATCTCCAAAACTTGAAAATCAGCTGGGACTATTTTTTTCCCAATGACCAGTGGCAAGTCCTAGATCATTCCTTCTGTTCTCTTTTGAGATGAATCACCAAAGATTATCTTTACTGGAAATGAGACAAATGTACCTATACCAAGTTTCTCAGCAACATATTTTGACATAACACTCATATTAGCACCAGAATCACATAAACAATCTGAAAAATCAATTCCAGAAATTACACAAGTGAAAGAGAAACGCCCTGGATCCTTAGACTTTTTCAGTCTTTGGTCAGGTAAGCGTTTGGGTACCTTAACTGGAGTGACCTGACTTTTCTCATGGTCGGTTTTAAAGTCCTTCATGAGAGGTTCAGGTGTCGATTTTTTCTTGAAGTCTACGACAGGTTCTTCTTCCAAAACTGCTGTCATAGCATTGCATAACTTCTTTGAATTATCTTCCACTCTTCCTGGTAAGACTCCTGGTTGTCTTTTCATTGAATCTGCAGTTTGACCTACCTGATGTTCCAACTTCTTGACATGGGTTGCAAGAGATTCAAACTTCCCATTCAAGTCATTGTACATACAATCGATCCTCACTCCCATTTCTCTTATCGACTTTTCATTACCTTGAGTTCCCTGCATCACAGCTTGTTCAAGTGATTTTACCTGGTCACTTAGCTGGGAAATGGTTGCTTCTAATGAGCTGGTCTGTGCTTGTTGAGGATTGAAAGGTGGTCTTTGCTGGAAGTTTCCTCTTCCAAAGTTCCCATTTTGAAACTTGTTTTGAAAACTTCTTTGCTGCTGTGGATAAGGTTGGTTCTGAGAGTTCTCGGGTCCTTGATTTCTGTATGAGAGATTGTTGAAATTGGCACCAGAATTTTTGAAGTTGTTGTTGAAGGCTGGGCTGAATCGGTTATGGTATGCCTGGGCTCCCATGAAATTGATTTCCTCTTCTTGGTACATGCCATCATCTTCATATCTTCCATCTTCATCATTTCCTGCAGCAGTATCACAAGCATGTATATTCTTATTTTGAGACTTAAGAAGTTAACTTACCATGCTCTTTAGCTCAGCAATCTCCTTTGATTCATGACTAATGATAGTCTTCTTTGATCTGTCATAATCAGGGCTGTTGTTGTTGTTAGCTACAGCTAGATTTTCGATTAGTGCTCTCCCTTGTGGTATGGTTTTCGAACTGAAATCTCCATTGCTGGCAGTGCCAAGAGAAATTTGATACTTCTGCTGAAGTCCTCTGTAGAAAGTTCTTAGCATGTTTGCTCCAGAGAATCCATAATGAGGGCAGTCTCCCTCATACTCTTTAAATCGCTCCCAGGCTTCATAGAATGATTCTATTGGGCCTTGTTGGAAACTTTGTATCTTGTTTCTCAGCTGGTTCGATCTTAACTTGGTGTAGAAGTGGTTAAGAAAAGCTGACTTGCATTCTTCCCATGAAGTAATAGAACCAGATGGCATAGATTTTAACCATCTTAAACCTTTATCACTTAGAGAAAAATGAAAGAGCTTATACTTCACATAGTCCATAGTTTCTGGAGTTGTTCTCACAATTCCACATATTTCTTCAAAGAGATCAATGTGGTCCATTGGATGCTCAGTAGAGATTCCATGGAATTTATTTGGCTTCACCAAAGACACAATCTGTGGCTTTATCTTGTGGTCTCCTCTTGCTGGAATAGGGACTTGAATAGCTGATCTATTCTGAAAGTGTTGGTGAGGTGCATCAAAATCGGCAATGAGCCTATTTCGTAGCTGTCTTCTCGCAGGATTGGCAAGTTATATTGGTCGATTGGCTTCTCTGACAACTGGTGGAACAATGTTTTCATCATTCCTTCTTCCTTCAGCATCGACCTGGTCTTGTCTCCTTTGATTACCAGCGGCTTGAGCAGCATTCCTAGGGATTTGGTTTCCCTCTGCATCGAGTTGTTGCTGACCATCTCCTTCATGGACAGCATCTCGGTCATCACCATGAACAGAATCATGGTCATCATCTCCAATGTGACCCTCCTGATCACGATTTAAAAGATTTTCCCGATGGGCATTCGATTGGCCATCTTGAGCGTTCTTCGTCAGAATTTTTGAAGTTCTCATTCGTGTTTGTCAACTGATTGCGAGCAAAAGCGGGGAGTTTGTTGTTTTCGTTTTACTAAGCTTCAGGTTTTAAATTTATAACCCCTAAATGTCTGCAAGTGCACAGATGTGCGCTGTAGTACTTAGGGTATCGATCCACAGAGACTTAGTTGTTTCAGTACGAATTCACTGCAACGCTTAAATCAGATTAGAACTAAAAAGGTTTGGGTTTTGGTTTTGGGTTTTGGTTGTCACTAAATCTAAACTAGAAAGCAATTAAAAACTAAAAAGCAATTGAAAATCGAAAGCAAGTCAAGCAAGTAGTAAGCGATTTAAACAAGAGGTGAATTGAAGCAAGTAAAAGCGAATAAAAGCAAATAGAATTGAAGGTAAAAATCGATTGAAACTAGAAGGCTGTAAACAATTAAAGACAAACGTTGGGGCTCAAGGGTATTTCGCAGGGGTTCATGGGCTAAGCTATGTCGATTTTAAACAAGTGATAAAGGTAATCAACTACGTATGTTCTAGAACTCGAGGCACGGAAGTATGAATAGCCTACTTTCGCAGCACTAAACAACTATCTCTCGCAACCCTAATCAGTAGGTTTCCATTCTGATTCTGGAAGGGAGAAGATGCAATAGCAGAACAAGACTCATCAATATTCACAACTCAACTATAGGTAGGTTTCCACTCCTATAGAAGAATTGCTCGTTTCACCCTAGTTCAGACAATCAATGAAAGCTTTCGCAACATATCATATCAGATCGGCTTCTAAGTGGCCAGCAAAGAATTACACAGTAAGATTAAAGGCAAACGAAGAACATCTAGAAGATTATAAATCCTAAATCTATCGATTCATAAGCAAAAACACATGAAATTCCCTTTGAATAATCTCTTTAAACCCAACTGGGTAACTACTCAAACATATTGTAAACAATCATCACAGAGTATTGAAGTTGCGGGAAATTAAAGAAAAGAAGGAAGAAGAACGAAGATCGGAAGCGACGACGGAGGCGCGATGTCTTCCTCCAGCGGCGACTCCTCCTCCAAGGGCGGCGGCCTCCTAGGGTTTAGAAGCCGAAAATCTCTAGCTCTCTCTCTAAGTTTGTCTCTCCTTCGATTCTCCTCTTTAGAATGACCTAAAGGGGGCATTTATATCTTCTAGGGTGGTTCTGGACACTTAGGGCTTCAAAAATAACGAAAGAAATTGATCTGGGCTTTAATTAAGTCGTCGGGAAAGTGAACGACCAAAGTCCGTGGTCGCGGTGGCTCTACCCGCGGGAAAATGGGTGTTGGCCGCGGTCCCGGCACTTGCTCTCTTCTGAAACTGCATTTTCTATCATTCTTGCATCGGGAGTATCTAAAGATCTAACCGTTGGATTGTCTCCAAACCAAGTGCATTAGAAAGCTGGTTGGATCATCTATTTGGTCTCAAATTTTGGGGGTGATCAGACGGTGAGAAGGTCTTCATCGCTTGTCATACTTCTGACGGTCTGCATTTATCCAAAATTGCTCATTTGTTCCAAATTGCATATCTTTTGCCCAAATTTCCTGTAAAGTTTTTTGAAGCTCTAAAACATTGAAAACACTTTAAAAAACCATTGAAAACAGAGTTATAACACCTGCATAAGATACAATTATGATCCATAAAAGTGGTCACAATACGGTGTTATCAACTCCCCCAGACTTACCTTTTTGTTTGTCCTCAAACAAACTTAAGTCAAGAAAGAAATTTTTGAAAAAATCGCAGGAACTAAACAATATCTCAGTGACCGTCCTTCTAAACCATAACTTATCGTGAAACATCTATTTGGATCTAGTCTAGAAAATTCTCACCAAAATACAAGCAAACTAGTCCGTTAATCCGTCATGCGAATATCTACACACTTAGATCTAACTTCCAGTCAACTAGCTCTCTACATTCATTAAGTATAGTAGTGAATTCTCATAAAAAACATTATTCAGGGTAGACGGCGTTTGGCATTAAGGCTATTTAAGTGGTGGAGCTTAGGTGTTTAGGGTTACCTGAAGAATATGGAGGATGCAAGATATTATGCAAAACCGCAAGAGAGAGGAGGACCTGTTGATGACCGCAGATTTTCAGTCACTTCTCCTTTGCCAAATGTTGCTGCATAATCTTCCTCCTTTGTTGTAAACAGCTGTTCCCCCAGACTTAGATCTTTTCCGGGAATCATAAAGATAATCTTCAAAACTCGATAAAATCAAATCAAGTTTGCCTCAAGTATAAAATTCAATCCTCCTAGACTCCCTAAGGTTTTAAATTTCCTCTCCCTTCATATTTTTCTTTTCTTTTTCGTTTTTTTTTTTTTTTTGAAAGAGGAAATAACCTCTTATAGAGAGAGAGTCTAAGGGACGAAATTGTACCAAGATTTTGAAGTTTTTCCAAGGCAAACTGAGTTTTCCCATTTTGTTGAATCATTCCAATGAAATCGCAGGCCTCCGTCTTCAGTGACTGAAAACCGCGTTGATCCTCTTTCTCTCCGACGTTTTTGCACATATCTGCATATTGGACAATGAAAAACAAGAATGCATGTGGTTTGAAAGAGGTTAGGTTCGGTGGGGAACTAGCTAAAGATAAAATAGCCATTCAGGATCAACAAAGAGTGGTAAAAGGAATAAGGAGTCCTGAATGTATGATTCGTTTCCCTGATCTAACGCTTTAATGAGAAAATTAAGTCAAAATTAAGTCCAAATAAAATGAGCTAGTGTATCCTGTCAGAAAGAATCTCCATGAATAGAAGTCCTCTGGTGGGATTTCTTAATGCAAGTACTTAGCTACCGCCTAGTCTAGGCCTAAATCACAAAAAGAGCAAAAAACGAAGAAATAGCGTAGAAGCACACTGGTCTAATTCATCATAGTAATGTTTACTGTGTTCCTGATTTGAAAACTTTTTTAAAAAATTTTTATGAAAAACTTTTTGAAAAACTTTTTGAAAAATTTTATGTGTCCAAAAGAAACTCAAAATAAATCAAATTTCATTAGTAACGGATGAACATCCTCCCCCAGACTTATTTCACACTGTCCTCAGTGTGATGTGATAAATCTTGGAAAGAATGGTAAAGAAAATAGAAAAGTTGAAATGTTTATGAGTCCTTATCGTGCTAGAGAGTGCTGCTCGTCTTTTTATTTATTCTTCCTTACTGAAAACCTGAAATTAAATGAAACAGAAACAAAGCAATGGAAATAGAAAATAAAGGTCAAAGGGAAATAGATAAAATACCAAGTGGGTTGCCTCCCACTAAGCGCTTGTTTCAAGTCATTAGCTTGACATTGTTGCTCGATTAGACTTAACCGGGGTCGTGACTCTCCTTGATGTCATCATTGGCCGATGATGGATCAATCAAAAACATCACTTCTCTTTCGTCTTCGGTTTCTTCAGCCAGATATGGCTTTACACGCTGTCCATTCACTGTAAATGAGTTTCCGGTTCTGTCCCACAAGACAATGGCTCCGTATGGTTTGACTTCCTTTATCGTGAATGGTCCTGACCATCTTGATCGTAATTTTCCTGGAAAAAGCTTAAGACGAGAATTGAAAAGAAGTACCTTATCGTTAGGAGAAAAAGTTTTATGAATAATCTTCTTATCATGATATGCTTTAGTCTTCTCCTTGTAGATCTTCGAGTTTTCGTAGGCATTGTGTCGGATTTCTTCTAACTCGTGAAGTTGAAGTAGTCTTCTTTCTCCAGCTGTTTTCATGTTCATGTTCATCTCCTTGATAGTCCATTGTGCTTTATACTCAAGTTCTACTGGAAGGTGACATGCGTTTCCGTAAACTAGGTTGAATGGTGTTGTTCCTAATGGTGTCTTGAATGCTGTTCGATATGCCCATAATGCATCGTCAAGCTTGGTAGACCAATCCTTGCGATGAACTGCAGTTGTTTTCTGCAAAATCGACTTGATTTCTCTGTTTGAGATCTCTACTTTCCCCAGACATCGAAAATTTCGACTTCGAGGATAAAATTTTGAGGCATCTCATTCCTTTTGCTTATATTGCCCATCCTCTGGCATTTATCGCATCGCGTTATATAAGATTGAGTACCCTTGAACAAAGTAGGCCACCAAAAACCTGCTTGTAAAATATTCGAAGCAGTTTTAAAAGTCGCAAAGTGTCCTGCGTAAGACGAGCTATGGCATCCGAATAAAATTCCTTCCATCTCTTCTTCAGCCGCGCATCTTCGGAATAACCCATCAGCACATCTCTTGTAGAGATAGGGTTCATCCCAAAAATAATGTCTTACGTCTTTCAGAAATTTTTTCTTCCTATAACCAAAGAATTGTGGTGGTTCTACATCAGCTGCTAAGTAATTTGCTATGTGCCTAAACCATGGGGTGTTGAAAGCATCTGATCTTCACATGAGTGGACGTGGTGGTGCGGTATTGGCATTGGTGGGGGTAGTATCTATTGCATAGATGTTTTCTTCTGGCAAACAGTCATTTAAGGGAAATCTTTCTTCAACTCGAATTCTTGAAAGATGGTCTGCAACTCCATTATCTGCTCCTTTCCGATCTCGAATTTCGATATCGAATTCTTGCAGTAGGAGGATCCATCTTATCAACCGAGGTTTAGCGTCTTTCTTAGACATTAAATACTTGATTGCAGCATGATCAGTATGAACTATGAACTTAGATCCTACGAGATAAGAACGAAATTTCTCAAATGCAAATACGACAACTAATAGTTCTTTCTCTGTTGTAGCATAATTGCATTGAGCTTCGTCTAGAGTTCTGCTTGCGTAGTAGATTACGTGCAGTTTCTTATCTTTTCGTTGGCCAAACACTGCTCCGACTGCATAGTCACTTGCAACGCACCTGATTTCGAATGGGAGTTCCCAATCAGGTGCTTGCACGACAGGAGCGGAAACAAGAGCTTCTTTGATCTTATGAAACGCGGCTAAGCACTCATCATCGAACTCGATGTTCGTTTCCTTGCAAAGCAAACGCGTAAGAGGTCTAGCTATTTGAGAAAAATCTTTTATGAATCGCCTATAGAATCCTGCGTGTCCTAAGAAACTACGAATTCCTTTTACGTTTGTGGGTGGTTGTAGGCTGGTCATGACCTCGATTTTAGCTTTGTCAACTTCAATACCTTTTCCGGAAATTCTGTGCCCAAGCACGATTCCGTCTTGTACCATGAAGTGACATTTTTTCCAATTTAATACTAAGTGCTTATCTTCACATCTTTGCAGAACTTTACCAAAATTTCCTAAGCATTTTTCAAAAGAAGATCCATAGACAGAGAAATCGTCCATGAATACTTCCAAGAAATCTTCAATAAAATCTGTGAAGATCGACATCATGCATCGCTGGAAGGTAGCAGGTGCATTACACAATCCAAAAGGCATACATTGGTAAGTGAACGTGCCATATGGACAAGTGAATGTCGTTTTTTCTTGATCCTCCGGGCGAATAGGAATTTGGAAAAATCCAGAGTATCCATCAAGGAAGCAATAGTAAGGGTGATTAGCTAATCTTTCTAGCATTTGATCTATAAAGGGAAGTGGAAAATGATCTTTCCTAGTTGCTGCATTCAATTTCCGGTAATCGATACACATACGATGTCCAGTTACTGTTCTTGTAGCGATCATTTCATCTTTATCATTTTTAATGACAGTGACTCCTCCTTTCTTCGGGACAACATGAACTGGGCTAATCCAAGTGCTATCTGAGATAGGAAAGATTATTCCAGCTTCTAAAAGCTTCATAATCTCCTTCTTGACAACATCCATGAGATTGGGGTTCAGTCTCCTTTGACTTTCGATTGAGTTTTTAGCATTATCCTCTAGATTAATCTTGTGCATACAAAGTTCTGGAGAGATTCCAGGTATGTCATCAAGTGAATATCCTAAGGCTTTTCTATGCTTTCTCAGCTCAGTCAACAGCATTGTGGTTTCTTCTTCCGTCAAACCAGAGTTTATTTTGACAGGATAAGTAGAATTTGGTCCAAGGAAAGCGTACTTAAGTCCGACGGGAAGAGGTTTAAGCTCGACTTTAGGGGCTTTAAGCTCGCTCCAAAGATCATTAATTGCTGCAGCAGTGTCTCTAGGAGGTGTAGGAATGTTTTTTTGGTCCTTAAGATCTAGATAGTGTAGAGGTTTCCTATAAGTTTTGGACTTATCAAGCATATGTGCACATTCATTCGAAATTCCTTCAAGGAAATTGCGTTCATCTTTTGCGGGTGAAAGCGTGACACTTAAAGGGTCATCTAGAAGCAGATCTTCATAGACTTCCTCAATAATTCCGTCTAACTCATCAACCCAACAAATTTTGCCATCCAAAGTTGGTTTATCGAAACTTTTGTTCATGTCAAACTGCATAACTGAGCCGGCTAGATGAAGGTCAATTTTTCCTTCAGGAACATTGATTATGGCTCCGGCTGTAGATAAGAATGGTCTTCCAAGAATAAGTGGATCCTTAGGTTCTTTTTCTAGTTCTAGAACTACGAAATCGGTTGGTATGGAACATTTTTCGATTTCGACGGGAACATCTATGAAGATGCCTACAGGTTGTCTAACGGAACGATCAGCTAGTACTAATGGGCTTGAAAGTGTGATGTCCTAAACGTTTTGCTACTGAAAGAGGCATCATGTTTATGCTAGATCCTAAATCACAGAGAGCACGCTCAAAAGCTACATCATTGATGGTGCATGAAAGTACAAAGCTTCCAGGATCATTTTTCTTTTCAGGGATTTGGCTTTGCAGGATAGAACTACATTCATGGGTTATCATCATAACGCCTTCTTCAAGAGTTAAAGAATTTGTTAGAATACCCTTCATGTATTTTCTTAAAGCAGGAATCATAGCACAAACTTCTACAAAAGGTAATCTCATATTTAACTGATCGATTAGCTCTTTAAGCTTAGCTTTTCTTTTTCTTTCTTAGGGGCTCTTAAGGCTCTAGGATATGGAGGTTTAGGTTTATAGACACGAGTTGGTGGAGGTAGAATCGGGTCTTCTCCAAGGATTTCCCGGGATGTATCTTCTCTTACTTCTTCTCCATCCTTTTCTCCTACCACTTCTTTTTCAACATCTTCATTCGTGATTCTTTCTTTTTCTTTCTCCTTTTCCTTACCCTTTTCCTCAACTTTGGGATCTTTAGGAAATTCAGGCTCTTTGTAAGCTAATCCACTCCTAAGTGTGATAGCTTTCACATGATCGGAGGGATCTGCTTCACTTGAGCTTTCGAAAGAATTTTCACTTAGCTCCTCTTCAGAATTTTCTAAGAATTAGTTTTGACCATCAGGCTAAGGAGGGTGTCGAAATCCTTCTGCATCTCTTTTAGTTCAGATCTAAGATCACTAATCTCTTGAGACATAGATTTTTCAAGCTCTAAATTCTTTTTGTTAAGGTTTTCAGCTTAAGAAGAGGGAAAACTTGGATAGGAAACAGGATTAGATTGAATACCCAAGATTGGTTCGGAAGGTGGTTTCCAACCAAGCTCAGAAGACGGTTTCCCGCGGTCAGAGGGCTTGCGAGCGCGGTGAAACATGTCTTGGCCGCGGTCAGAACAGCCACAACCACGGTGAAAGCTTGGTTTGCCGCGGTCCGGATGAATGGACCCGCGGTGATCAGAAACGAATGGAAAATCTTGAATTTGATAGACTTCTGCAGTGTTAGGCATCCCTTGATCATAAGAATCCATTGGGTTGTCCCAGCCATCAAAGTTACACGTATTGTGTACCCTATTTGGTTGTTGCAATCCAAGATGACTCATTATGTGACGGAGACACTTTATAACTTCCGAAATTTCTTCTTTCTTCTCAGGAAGTGCAGAATTACCAAAGGTTACTTGATTTCGGATGCTGTTTCCTAAATTTTTAATGAAAACGTGAGCATCTTCTACAGATCTAGTTGTGAAATCTCCATTACTTGCTATGTCAAAAGAGTGTCGCAACTCTGGAGTTATACCGCGATAGAAGATACCTAGCAGGTATTCCTCGGCATATCCGTGGTGTGGACAATCTCTTTGGTATTCCCTAAATCTTTCCCAAGTTTCTAAAAGATCTTCATCTTCTTTTTGTTTAAAAGTTCTTATCTTCTTTCTCAAGAGATTTGAACGATTTCTAGTGTAAAAACGATTTAGGAAAGCAGTTCTACACGCTGCCCACGTTTTTAGTGAAGCAGGTGGCAAATATTTTAGCCATTTGCTGGCCTTATCTCTAAGAGAGAATGGGAAAAGACTACACTTGTGGTAATCCCCATTTGCTGTAATGGTTGCACATAATTCTTCGAACGCCTCGATATGGTCTATCGGGTTTTCGAATGAATAACCAGAGAATTGATTTTGTTGAACTAAATGGATATGGGGTACCTTAATTTCGGTTTTGCCATCCTCAGGTAAGGCTGGTTGAATAGCTCTTCGATCTCCCATGAACTTTTCGAGTGAATCGAAACTTCCAATCAGTTCATCATCATCTTTGTGTTTGACTGATCCGATTAGCTCATTGTCATCATAAATCGGTTCTTCAAACTCGTCATCAGTCAGGTCATCATCGCTTGGATCACCATCCACACGATTTGGTGGATCACCAAGAGTTCCGGGAACATGTTCCCGGTCTCTCATTGCAGAGAAACCTGAAAATTTCAAAAGAAAAAGTAAAAGTAAACAAGTGTTCTAATGGATTTAAGCTAGGATTCGCAACGAAACAAATTTAAGTCCCCGGCAACGGCGCCAAAAACTTGATTGCGAGCAAAAGCGGGGGGGGTTTGTTGTTTTCGTTTTACTAAGCTTCAGGTTTTAAATTTATAACCCCTAAATGTCTGCAAGTGCACAGATGTGCGCTGTAGTACTTAGGGTATCGATCCACAGAGACTTAGTTGTTTCAGTACGAATTCACTGCAACGCTTAAATCAGATTAGAACTAAAAAGGTTTGGGTTTTGGTTTTGGGTTTTGGTTGTCACTAAATCTAAACTAGAAAGCAATTAAAAACTAAAAAGCAATTGAAAATTGAAAGCAAGTAAAGCAAGTAGTAAGCGATTTAAACAAGAGGTGAATTGAAGCAAGTAAAAGCGAATAAAAGCAAATAGAATTGAAGGTAAAAATCGATTGAAACTAGAAGGCTGTAAACAATTAAAGACAAACGTTGGGGCTCAAGGGTATTTCGCAGGGGTTCATGGGCTAAGCTATGTCGATTTTAAACAAGTGATAAAGGTAATCAACTACGTATGTTCTAGAACTCGAGGCACAGAAGTATGAATAGCCTACTTTTGCAGCACTAAACAACTATCTCTCGCAACCCTAATCAGTAGGTTTCCACTCTGATTCTGGAAGGGAGAAGATGCAATAGCAGAACAAGACTCATCAATATTCACAACTCAACTATAGGTAGGTTTCCACTCCTATAGAAGAATTGCTCGTTTCACCCTAGTTCAGACAATCAATGAAAGCTTTCGCAACATATCATATCAGATCGGCTTCTAAGTGGCCAGCAAAGAATCACGCAGTAAGATTAAAGGCAAACAAAGAACATCTAGAAGATTATAAATCCTAAATCTATCGATTCATAAGCAAAAACACATGAAATTCCCTTTGAATAATCCCTTTAAACCCAACTGGGTAACTACTCAAACATATTGTAAACAATCATCACAGAGTATCGAAAGTTGCAGGAAATTAAAAAAAAAGAAGGAAGAAGAACGAAGAACGGAAGCGACGATGGAGGCGCGATGTCTTCCTCCAGTGGGGGCTCCTCCTCCAAGGGCGGCGGCCTCCTAGGGTTTAGATGCCGAAAATATCTAGCTCTCTCTCTAAGTTTGTCTCTCCTTCGATTCCCCTCTTTAGAATGACCTAAAGAGGGTATTTATAGCTTCTGGGGTGGTTCTGGACACTTAGGGCTTCAAAAATAACGAAAGGAATTGATCTGAGCTTTAATTAAGTCGTCGGGAAAGTGAACGACCAAAGTCCACGGTCGCGGTGGCTCTACCCGCGGGAAAATGGGTGTTGGCCGCGGTCCCGGCACTTGCTCTCTTCCGAAACTGCATTTTCTATCATTCTTGCATCGGGAGTATCTGAAGATCTAACCGTTGGATTGTCTCCAAACCAAGTGCATTAGAACGCTGGTTGGATCCTCTATGTTGTCTCAAATTTTGGGGGTGATCAGACGGTGATAAGGTCTTCATCGCATATCATACTTCTGACGGTCTGCATTTATCCAAAATTGCTCATTTGTTCCAAATTACATATCTTTTGCCCAAATTTCCTGTAAAGTCTTTTGAAACTCTAGAACATTGAAAACACTTTAAAAAACCATTGAAAACAGAGTTAAAACACCTGCATAAGATACAATTATGATCCATAAAAGTGGTCAAAATACGGTGTGATCATCAATCTCGTCTAAGGGTTGTACGATATTAGCACGATTTGTCCTAGTTTTCAAGCACCTGAGAGCAGAGAAAGCAAAGATAAAAAGAAAATTTTGAAAATCTCCAGCAGAACTCGAAAATCTTGTGGTCTAGGATTAAAATTAGATTAAAAAATCAAGTCAACAACGACAGATCCCCGGCAACGGTACCAAACACTTGATGTGAGTGCAGTGGGAAACACAAGCTTTACCCTAGACAAGCTGCAAGTGCACAGCAAACACAGTAGTACTTAGGGATCGAATCCACAGAGATCTGTGTGTTGAGGACTTCTAACTGATGCTAAAAACAATCGTAGACCTAATCTAATAAAAAGGGGTTTTAGTTTGTCACTAAATCTAATTTTGCAAAGAATTAAAAGGCTTGAATGTAAAAATTGGTTGAAAACTTATATGAAAAACGGTGCTGGGTTCAAGGTTCATCTTTAGGGTTCATGCTCTAAAACACAAGGAATTTAGGCAAGGATTTTCTATGACTCTGAAACTAGGATAGACACATGTAAGATTAGCCAACTCTCATCACCCTAATCATCTAATCACTTTTTCATGGTAATTAACTCTCGCTCTCATGCCAGAACAAGATCATGCTTTGTAGATCGGAATCCATCTCTGCTTACGTATCCTCCGTAGGTAACTTTCGTCTCCTATGACGATGACGTCCATAAGATCCAGTTCAGGCAACCCAGATACAACACTCTCGTGGCTCGGATTTAACCTAAGATTGGATTCTGGGTTATCAATCCAGAATTACCGCTTTGAGATTTGGATGAATGAGAGAATCATGTAAAAAATCGAAATCGTTTTTCCTAAAAAACCTAGATGTCATTCGAACATGGGGTCCCTTTGGATTACCCTTTCACCCAACTAGGTGACTACTCAGCCATGGCTGAGGTAGACATCATCATCGGTTAAGAACTAAGAAGAAAAAAGTAAAAGAAACAAAGTTGCAGTAAAAACTTCTCTTATTGAAGACAGAGTGGCGATGGAGAGCTTCTACAAATGCATAAAAATAAAACCTAAAACTACAAATGAGTTATCTCTCAAAGAGAAGAAAGAGGCTCCCTTACAAAAGACCTAAAAATGAGTATTTATAGTGTTTCTCCAAGTCTTGGGCGTCTAGGGCTTGTAAAATGGGTTCAGGAAGTGTTTTGAGCCTTAGTTGGGCTTTTGAGGTTCGGACATAGGTCCACCGGGGGTGAAATCTCTTGAGCCGCAGTGGGAAGAAGGCTGGCCGCGGGTGAAAGACTTGTGCGTGACTGAACTTGTGTTGATCCGCCTTCAGTGCATTGATAATATCTGGAGATCTAACCGTTGGATTGCTTTGATTCTAAGTGTGATGGAAAGCTGGTTGTCTCCTCTATAATGTCTCCAAATTTTGGGATGATCAGACGGTGAAAAGATCTTCATTAGTTGCCAAACTTCTGACGGTCCAAAATGCACTCCAAAGTCCCAAGTTTCCTGAAAAGTCTTTTAAAACTCAAAAACATGGAAACACTTATAAAACTTTTAAAACTGACTAAAAACACCTGCAAAAGATACTGAAAGTGATCTATAAAGTGGTCAAAATCAGGTATGATCAGGGAGCCGATCCAGATGGTTGGAATCACGCCTGAATGGTCATTCACATGAGTAAGGAGCATCACACAGGTTGAAAAACCTGCGCTTGGGATTAGGGTTTCTTCTTGGTTGATTCATGCTTCAAGGATTCTGAAACTAGGGCAAACAGACAAAAGAAGAAGCCGAAAAAGTTAGGGTGTTTCTGAGTTCGGTTTACTTCCTATGGCGTTTTGGCAGAAGCTCGACATTTATATAGCCTTCTGCGGCTGAACCTTCATCGATTTAAACCTCGAGCGGCTAAAAACTTCCCCGGAATGGCACCAAAAACTTTGATGGGCCTCAGGGTCGCAGGTCTTTTGCAAGCTTGTTGGTTCGGAGTTTTAAATTTATAAAGCCCTAATGTCTGAAAGTGCACAGATGTAAATTGTAGGACTTAGGGTGTCGATCCACAAGGAATATGTCTAATCTGCAAGGAAACACCAAACTGGGATAGTAAGCAAAGTCATTAACTCATGGGGGTTTTAGGATTTTTGGTTACGGGAAACTAAATGCAATGCAAATGAGTTTTAGAGAATATCTCAAGGTGTTCGACTCAAACCAAGGACTCTAGACTCATAATGGATAATTTAGATTTCTCTGGTTTACTCTAATCATGTCTAAACATTTCCAATTAGCTTCCGGGCGATTCATCCTTATCTAATTTCTGGGATCTGCATGGAACTGGCATAGGAATATGTATGGCTAACCAACTCTCGTCATCTTAACCAACTAATCACTTATTCTTACAATTAACTCTCGCTCTCATTCCAGGAATAAGATCATGCATGAATTCTTTTTCTCACATATTCTCTACAGGTAGCTTTTGACTCTTGTAGTGACTATGTTCTCTGAAGCTAGGAAGAGATGATCTGATACAACACTCTCGTGCTCTGATTGATCCTAGGCTCAGAGAATAGGTCATGGATCTATGCTCATGCAGTATAAACAACTTAGAAGAGATGAGATCCAGAATATGGTTTAGAAACTTAGAAATCCTAATCGAACATATATCCTAATCGAACATATATCCTATCGATGACACTTTAGAAACTTGACTTTCTGGGACAAATCTACATGATGCAAGAAATGATAAAAGACATGAAAGAATACATAAGATGAAATATAAAAGCTAATTAAATAAAAAAATAGAAAGAATAATGGATCCAGGGAAGAATCCCCTTCTCCATCGCCTAACCCTAAGAAAACAAAGTTTGGTGGCTCAAAAACATATTACAGGAGCACACCCGATTAGGATTGCTAAGAAATGTATTTATAGGTCCTAAGGTTTTCCAGGTCATAATTAGGACTTCTCTGAAGAGGAATGACGAAATGAGTTTTGATGTTGGGCCTTGTGGCTCGGCATAGGTCCACTGGGGGTGAAAGTCTTTCGTGCAAGTGAAATGCTTGTCTGCCGCGTGTGAATGTCTTCCGGGACTAGTGAATTTGGTCAACTTGCTCTTCACATAACTTTTGATTGCACTGTTGGATTGCATTGATGTAAAATGCTATGGAAAGCTAGTTGTCTGGTCTTGAATGTCTCAAAATTTTGGTTAGATCAGATGATGAGAAAGTCTTCATTTGAGGCTGAACTTATGACAGTCTGACTCTGAGCTAAAATTGTGGATTTCTTCCATTTTGCCATCTTTTTCCCTAATTTCCTGAAAAGAGACTTGAAACTACAAACATAGAGAAATGAGAAAAAAAAAGTTCCTAAAACTGATTAAAACTAGGGGTGGGCACTTTGGTTTATTTTCGGGTTAGGTTTGAGTTTGGTTCGGTTTGGTTAATTCGGGTTCAATAAAATTCTAACCAAACTCAACTGAAATAAGTTTGGTTCGGTTTAAATTCGGTTTGGTTTAATTCGATTTGGTTTTAGATTGGTTTAGTTCTAATTCAGTTTTAAAAAATTCAGTTTGAAGAAAAGAATAGAGTGTTGGTTTAGGTGAAATTTCAAATTTCACTATATTTCAAAAAAACTAATATTATGAACTAACTAAAAAGTTAAATAAAATAAGTATATGAGTTTTTTGGTTTGGTTTGGTTTAAAACCAAACTTAACCGAACCTTTCAGGTTGTGAAATACTTCAACCAAACAGGTTATATATTAAAAATGGATCGGTTCAGTTTGGTTTAAGTTCGGTTGGTTCAATTGGTTCAGTTTGGTTCGGTTTTTTGGCCCACCCCTGATTAAAACCTTTGAAAAAGCATTTGAAATCAATGGTGAAAATAAGTATAAATACAGTGTTATCATTAGCTACACATACCCGAATCGAGTGAAATCATCTATAAAAGTGGTGAAATATGAAGCTCCATGCCTCGCCCTCACATTCATCGGACCACATATGTCTGAAATAACTAATTGTAATAGAAAGACAGTTCTAGTTGCTTTTCCAAATGGTTTTCTTATTGCTTTTCCAGCCAAACATGGTTCACATGTGTCAAGATCTACTCGGGCTAGTGAGCCTAGAAGACCTTCTCTAGCCAATCTATTCATTCGATCAACGCCAATGTGACCAAGTCTAGAATGCCACACATTCATATTGACATTAGTAGAACTTGTGACATATGAAAAACATTGATCAACATTACTTAATTGCAGTAGTAATATTTGTAGTACAATCAAGTACAATAAAACCATCACAAGCATAACCAGAACCAAAGAACACTGATGCGTGCTCGTGTCAACTACGTGAGGGAACAAGTTTTACCCTTAACAAAACAAATGAAAGCCGCAAGTGCACAGCTAATCAGTTGTAGTATTTAGGGATCGACTCCACAGAGATTTGTGTGCCTGGTATTCTTCTATGGTTTTTAACTTTATGTCTAGACTAAATTGGTTTTAAAGGTTGGTTGTTTTTCTTGCGAATTAAACTAAAACAAAAGAAAGCAAATAAATCTATCCTAAAAAAAACAAGTAAAGAAAATCGAATGAAATGCAAATGGAATAAGTAAAATATCGAACTAAACAAAAATAAGGCAAGTAAAATATCACATGAAAGGTAAATAGAGCAAGTAAATAACGAACTAAGGAAATTGAAATGCAGGTCTAAGAAAGCAAGTAAAAATCGATGGAATTGTAAACTATGGCTAAAAACGCTGAGCTTTTGGGAACTCTAAGGGATCATAATCGGTTTTAACACTAAGGTAGATAGATTGGGATTGACGGATAACAATATATGGGTTCTAGAGCTAGAGTACGGCGGTATGACTACGTCACTGTCGTGATCATAACCAACTGTTTCTCGCAACCCTGACCAGTAGGTTTCCACTCTGGCCCTGGAAGGGAGAGAACGCAAGAGCTGCACAAGACTCGTCAATACTCACGATCTCGCCGCAGGTAGGTTTCCACTCCTACGGAAAAATCGCCTGTTTCATTCTAGGGCTGATACTTAATGAAAACTTTCGCAACACTAACTATCTAGATCAGATACTAGGTGATCAAGTAAGCATACATGCAATAAGAACAAGAATAAACAGAGAACAGGTCGAAATCCCAGATCTATAAACCTAGATGTCTTAATCGATTATGAGAGCCCCTTTCGGGAACCCTAAGCCCAACTTGGGATCTACTCAGACATGGCTGAGTTCGACATCATCATTGGTTTTAATAAAAGTAATGAAAAACAGTAAAGAAAAGAGATAAAGAAAGCTTCTCTATTGAAGAACTCGGACTTGAACAATCTTCTACAAAAATCTCATAAAAACGGCTAAAGGAAAAGGGTTTCTGTAAAGTATGAATGGCTCTCTCTAAAAACGACCTAAATGACATGTATTTATAGTCTCCAATACTCCATGATCTCTAGGGTTCCAGAATTGAGGCTGGGAATGACTTTGGGCTTCAGATAAGTGGGCTTTAAGTCGGAGCTTGAATGCCGTGGTCGGGAGTGTTGTGACGGCGGCAATTGGCTTGTTGGCCGCGGTCGGGAAGTTTCTGACCGCGGCAAATAGCTTGTTGGCCGCGGTCGCGTGAGTTACTGGCCGACTCCGTGTGGCTCCGGGGCTAATGGAATATCTTGAGATCCAACCGTTGGAATGTCTCCAAACCAAGTGCATTTGAAAGCTGGTTGATTCTTCTATAAGTTGTCCAATTTTGAGGGTGATCAGACGGTGAGAAGGTCTTCGTCTCTCCATGAGAGTTCTGACGGTCTGCATTTATCCAAAAGAGTCTTTTTGTTCCATTTTGTGCCTCTTTCTCCCAAATGGCCTGAAAAGTCTTTTAAAATCCGGAAACATAGAAATCCTTTGAAAACCTTTGAAAATGGAGTAAAAACACCTGTAAAAGATATTAAAATGATCCATAAAAATGGTCAAAATCCGGTGTTATCAACTCCCCCAGACTTAGTCTTTTGTTTGTCCTCAAACAAAACAAAGGCTAAATCTCGACGAGAGGTTTGAAAACGCAGGAACTAAACAAAATCTCAGAGACCAAACTTCTAGACCAATATCAATCAGTATGCGTCAATCGGGAATAGCCTAGAAAATTCTCACTAGCAATACAGGCATAACTAGTCCGTTAATCCGTCATGCAGAAATCTATGCACTAAGATCTAACTTCCAGTCAACTAGCTCTTAACATTCATTAAAAATATCGGTGGTTCTCATCAAAGAAAATCTGGGCAAGGCAATCTAGGCTAGGTGTAAAGAAGGATTATTTTGGGGGTATGGCTTAAAGTGTTTAAGGGTTACCTGAAGATCTGGAGGATGCAGGACATTATGCAAAACCGCAAGAGAGAGTGAAGCTGTTGGTATCCACAGTTTTCAGTCACTTTCTTCTTGACATAGATTCATGGTCTTCTTCCTCAAGTTCTCTCCAAACTCCCCCAGACTTAGATTTTTGTAAATCTTTCAAAACAATAACTCCTGAAACGAATAGTGGTTGCTCATTGCTCCACAAATTTCGACAATCTAAGACTCATTAGGCTTTTTGTTTCCCTTTCTCTTTTCATGTTTTTTTTTTTTTTTTTTTTTTTAAAGAAAAGGAACACCTTTAGATATAGAGTCTTAGAGAGCACGAATTTACCAGTTAATATCTGTCTTGTAAAGCTTTATTATGTTTCTGATACTCTTCCTTCTCAATTCCATTCAGTCTCTTTTGCGAGTGACTGAAAACTGCGTCGCTCCTCTTCTCTCCGACGTTTTTGCACATATCTGCTGATATAAACTAAAGAGAGAATGCATGAGGATTGAAAACAAAGGTTTTGGGTTTAGGGTATGGTACCAGATAAAGATAAACTGGTAATCTAGGATGAAAAAGAGTGGTAAAAGTGATGGTAAAAGACGTCCTAGATGTGTATGTCGATGCCTGCCTAAAATCAATGATGAGAAAATTAGATATCAATAAGTCCAAATAAAATGAGCTAGTATATCCTGTTAGAAAGAATCTCCATGAATAGAAGTCCTCTGGTGGGAGTTCGTAGTGCAAGTACTCTAGCTACCGCCTAGTCTAGTGCTAACCACAAATGAGCTATCATGCATAGTGTAGAAGTGTGCAGGTCTAAATCATCATATTTTTGCGTCAAACATTCCTGAAAAATACTTAATGTCGAATAGGTTACATATTAAAATTTAAAAAAAGTACTTGAAATTTAAAAGCAAAGGCGGGAAAATAATTAGTACGGATAGACATCCTCCCCCAGACTTAAATCACACTGTCCCCAGTGTGAAAAAGTTGGTGAAAAGATGGTGAATAAAAGCAAAATAAGATAAAATAAGATAAAAGAAAAGAAAATGATGATAGAACCGTGATGGTAGTGAAGTGCTGATCAATCACTCATCCTCCGAAGTGTCGTCTGCGAACTGGTGTTGCTCCTGTAAGAAGGTGACAACGCGCTCAAAGCGTCGTCCCTGTCTCTCAACTCTGCGCTCCAGATCGGAATGAGTGTGTGATGATGTGGATGATGAGATGTGGCCGGTCGGAATAGATGGCTGAAAATGAGCACGGGCTGCAGCTGCATCACGCTTTGCCTTGGCCACTATGTACTGGCCAATGGTGAATGGTAGACGAGGTACGGATGGCAGAAAATCATCGGATTCCGTAGTCCATCGAGGGCGTCCTCCGTTGCTCAATCTCGGGATAGACGCTGAAGGTAAGCGGACTCGGTGCTCCTCGGTGCCAGTGCAATACTTGTAACCAAACCTGTCTGGATCGAAAGCGGCACGAGAGATAGTGTGATCGCGAGAGAGATAAAGTAGATCATACCAGACATCGGGAAGTGGTTCGTCAGATGAGAAATCGAATCCTACAGCCTGTAGTATCACTGTGATAGCACTCCCGAAGGCTGGAGTAGCGTCTTCGCAACCATGTAAATCATGCTTCACCTTTACCATATTCTGCGATATGATCCAGGCAAAGCAGGCAAGTCGTGGGTCGTCCATAAATGGGATCTGAAGTGTAATGAGCTCAGTCTTCAAAACACCTCCCATGTTGGCTCTAGAGAAAATCTTGTGTGCTAAGAGTTTGTGCACAACTCTCACTGCTGGGTGCCTAAGAAGGGCTGACTTAGATCTCCCACTATCATAGGCTCCACGACCCATCTCTCTCCACAGGTTAAGATCAGGTTCATCGTCAAGATAAATGCCATCAGTGTATGGAAGCTTAAGAGCTTCACAAACTTCGGAAATGGTGAGAGAATAAGGCTGTCCGCGGATAGAGAATGACAAGATGCCATCTGATGCTCTGGGGTTCCTCCTCTTTGTGTGGTGGAGTGTAACGGTCGCTAAAAGCTCACGGACTAGCTCAGGATAAGTCGGAAGGTTCAGCTCCAAGTAGGGTCTCAGCTTAAGTGCATCGATGTACCAGATTACATCCTCTCTGATTCCAAGCATCTCGAGTGTATGATAATCAATGCAAGGCGTGGGTTTGATGTTCAGCTTCTTGAAACGCCTTGCATAGTCCACTCTCGGGTTTGTCTCCCTCCCAATGTATCGAATCTGTGGTGGCTCGGGAGGTGCTCGTGTTTCTCTTGAGTGCTGGAGCAATCTCATCACATAGCTTCTTCTTCTCGGTCTGGCTTGGTTCAGCATGTACTCTCCTAGAGTAGCATCGTCGGGAATGTCATCGGAGCTGCCACCAGTTCGACGGCTCCTTCGGGATCTGGTTTCATCCATTTTCTGCAAAATGAAATGATTCTTGGAAAAAGAGTGAATTTGGGTGCTAATTTTAACACATTAAGATCTGTTATACTAATACTAGTATAAAGAGATTAATTAAAATTATTAGCAAACAAAATTGATATTAAATCAGATAAATCAAGTAGTTCATGACTAAATTCGGATTTTTTGATGTTATCAACATAGAAATCTTCTAAAAATCGGTTTTTATGAGCAATTTCCATGTGAATTCTAAAGATTACCCAATACTAATCACTAATCACACAAGACTAAATCAAATTCATCAATTTGCTGTTCCAAATTCAATTTTTATGAAGCATGAAGAATCCAAATTTCAAAAATCTCAATTCCTCTTAAGCTAGGTGCTAAAATCGATTTTTAGATAACCTAAATGGATAATCTATCATCCTTAAGCTATTTCCACCATCAATAGACCAAGATTTTGGGTTTTAAAGAAAACCCTAAGTTCAAAATAGAGTAAGAATGGTGAGTTTGAGGTTCATACCTTGCTGGAAAGAGAGAATTGATGGTAGAATTGAAATCAGCTTCGAAAAAGAGTGAGGTTTGAACCAAAAATCTCTTAAAAAGCTTAAGAATTGAAAATGTGTTCTTTCTCCTAAATCTCTAAGTCTTTTCTTGTTTTCACATTAGGAAAGTTTAAAACTTACGGAGAATCTTTTCGGGTTTTACCGGGAACATTTCGGGAAATACCGAGAATCACCAGGCAAAACCGGGAATCACCAGGCAACACCGGGAAATCACCAGGCAACACCGGGAATCACCAGGCAACACCAGGCAACATCGGGAATCACCAGGCAAACACCAGACAACACCGGGAAGCGGCAGAAATCCGCGGAATCATCTCAACGACCAACGGCCGCGGTCAGGAGACGTGCGACCGCGGTGGTCGAGTGCTCGGCCGCGGTCACATTCACGGTGTCGCGGTCGATGCACCTTTGGCCGCGGTTCCGTCTGTTGCGACCGCGGGTCATCCTCCTGCGGCCTATTGTCCAATCTTCTCGTGTTTGCCGGGCCGAGCAGCTAAAGACCTACCTTTTTCTCCTTGGTTTTTCTAATTTTCTGATTTTTTGTGTTTTTGTTTTGTAAAGTACCTAATACTTAAAAAGAAAAAGAAAGCATAAACTCTAAAAAGGAAAAGAAAATTAAAAGAAAGAGTACCTAAATGGGTTGCCTCCCATAAAGCGCTTTTGTTTTAAGTCGTTTAGCTCGACGTAAGCATGAGGAATCAGGCTGATTTGAATGGCACTCCACTTGATGTGCCTTTATCACTTCCGGTTGGTGGAGGTTTTACTTCTTCTCCTTGAAGAGAAGTCTTCTTACCTTTAATCTTCTTTCGGACTTTAATGTTGTTCAGAACCCTTTTTGTGTTTTCGATCAGCTCCTGGATTTGGTCCTCACTAGTTTCTGTTGCGTCCGGTGGAATGATGATTTTGATCTTCGCAAAAGCTTTCGGCTTCTCCTTTTCTTTATCTTTTGGCCTGTTTCTTTTGCTTGGAAATTCATCTAAGATAGTAGGATAGTACCTTTTTCTGTCCACATTGAGGAAAACAGCATGCCGGTTTGCGTGATCGATTATTGTAACTACTGTAGCTAGGAATGGTCTCCCGAAAATGAGTGGCCTCTCCTTGTCTTTATCCATCTCCAGGACTTGGAAATCTGCTGGAACAATCTTATCTCCCACTAGAACTTGTAGATCATGAATCGCCCCTTCAGTATCTTTTTGAGATAAATCTCCAAAGATAACCTTAACCGTCGATGTCCTTAGGGTTTTTATGCCCAATTTTTTGGCAAATGTCTTAGACATGATGTTGACATTGGCTCCGGAATCACACAAGCAGTCTGTAAACTTGATTCCTGAAATGAAACATTGGAAAACAAAACGTCCCGGATCATCGGCTTTGGTAAGCCTTTGAAACGGTGATCGTTCAGGTACCCTAAACGGTGGCTGCTTGAGATCGGTATCCTTGTACAGTGGTACAAAGATTGGGGTTTCTTCTTTCTTTCCATCGGTTCCGGACTCTTCTTCGGGCAATGTGGTTATGGCGTTGCAAAACTTCTTAGGGTTATCTTCAACTCTTCCTGGAAGAACTCCACTTTGCCTCTTGATAGAGTCGGCTGTTTGGGCAACCTGCATATCTAACTTTTTTACGTGCGAAGATAAAGATTCAAACTTACCATTCAGATCATTGTACATGCAGTCCACTTTCACGTTCACGTCTTTAGATGCTTTTTCGTTCGTCATAACTAGCTGTTGGATTGACTGTTCAAGTCTACCGATTTGTGAAGCTAGCTGGTTCGTCGTGTCTCCCTGCTGTTGTACAAATTGATTGTTAAAACCCGTACCTTGGTAGTTATATGGCTGCCGCGGTTGATATGGTAATATTCCTCCAAAGTTTCCACCTTGAAACTTGTTTTGGAATGATTTTTGCTAAGGTGGGTAGTACTGATCTTGAGGATTCTCCACATTTGGATTGCGGTAAGAGAGATTGTTGTAATTTGCATTCCGGAAGTTGTTGAAGTTATTGTTGGAGCGATTTTGGTATGGCACTAGTGCTCCTACGTAGTTCACATCTTCTTCTTGAAATGCTTGATTAATGTGATCGATATCACTAGGTCCTTCATCTTCTGCGCCATTGTTGGTTTCACAGGCATGGATCGGGCGATTGTTGCTCTTTAGAAGCTGGCTCACCATGTTCTTCAACTCGGTTATCTCCTTGTTGTCTGTTCCAGCTTGCCTCATCGATCGATCGTATTCAGGACAGTCATTGCTATTGGCTTGAGCCAAATTTTCGATGAGAGCTCTCCCTTGGGTTATCGTCTTTTGCCCAAAATCTCCATTGCTAGCTGTATCAAGTGAAAGTTTGTATTTTGGTTGCAAACCTCGATAAAATGTGCTCAGCAGGCTTGATCCATGAAATCCATGATGAGGGCAATCACGTTCATACTCCTTAAAACGTTCCCAAGCTTCATAGAAAGATTCAGTTGGCCCTTGTTGAAAGGTTGAGATCTTCGTTCTCAGATTGTTCGACCTTGACTTAGTGTAGAAGTGGTTCAGGAAAGCAGTTCTACATTCTTCCCAATTAGTAATCGATCCTGCAGGCAAAGACTTCAACCAACGGTGAGCTTAATCTGCTAATGAAAAAGGGAACAACTTACACTTTAAATAGTCAGGTGGAACTTGGTTTGTTCTCATCATGCTGCAAATTTCTTCAAAAAGCTCGATATGGTCCATTGGGTGCTCAGAAGGAAATCCATGGAACTGGTTTTGCATCACCAATGAGATGATTTGAGGCTTGACTTCAAACTCATTCCGGTTTGAAAATGGTACTTGAATCGCAGATCGATTCCGAAAATTTTGGGTAGGTGCATCAAAGTCAGCTATGCGATGGTTCCTGGCTTGTCTTCGGTGTTGATTTGCTGGCGGAATGGGGCGGTGAACGCGTTCATTCGGCTGCATTGCTGGGTGGTCACCATCGGCTACATTGATGGGTGGATCAAGGTCTTCACGTCCTTCTCTCTCTCGGTTCTGGTGGTTTCTTGGAAGAACCTCATCCTCCTCTCCATCTTGTCGAGCATGATCACCTTCTATGTGATCATTCTCTTCGTTTTCTCCATGTTCGGACCCTTCTTGGTCCATATTTAAATTTCGATTAATAGGATCTCCAGGCTGGTCGTCGTTGGCCATTCCTTGCGTTCGTCTAAGTCTTCGAAGTTCTCTTTCGTGTCTGTCTATCTCGTCCAGAATTGGAATGTCTCCTGCAGGTCTACGCCTGGTATTCATGCAATTCAGAGAAAGACAAAAGATGGGAAAGATAGTTCAGAAAAACGTTAAGAAAGAACTAGAGATCAGGTGTCTAGAACAGAAGTTAAAACAAGAAAAATAGCAAAAGGCAGCGAAACAATTCTCCGGCAACGGCGCCAAAAACTTGATGCGTGCTCGTGTCAACTACGTGAGGGAACAAGTTTTACCCTTAACAAAACAAATGAAAGCCGCAAGTGCACAGCTAATCAGTTGTAGTATTTAGGGATCGAATCCACAGAGATTTGTGTGCCTGGTATTCTACTACGGTTTTTAACTTTATGTCTAGACTAAATTGGTTTTAAAGGTTGGTTGTTTTTCTTGCGAATTAAACTAAAACAAAAGAAAGCAAATAAATCTATCCTAAAAAAACAAGTAAAGAAAATCGAATGAAATGCAAGTGGAATAAGTAAAATATCGAACTAAACAAAAATAAGGCAAGTAAAATATCGCATGAAAGGTAAATAAAGCAAGTAAATAATGAACTAAGGAAGTTGAAATGCAGGTCTAAGAAAGCAAGTAAAAATCGATGGAATTGTAAACTATGGCTAAAAACGCTGAGCTTTTGGGAACTCTAAGGGATCATAATCGGTTTTAACACTATATGGGTTCTAGAGGTAGAGTACGGCGGTATGACTACGTCACTGTCGTGATCATAACCAATTGTTTCTCGCAACCCTGACCAGTAGGTTTCCACTCTGGCCCTGGAAGGGAGAGAACGCAAGAGCTGCACAAGACTCGTCAATACTCACGATCTCGCCGCAGGTAGGTTTCCACTCCTACGGAAAAATCGCCTGTTTCATTCTAGGGCTGATACTCAATGAAAAATTTCACAACAGTAACTATCTAGATCAGATACTAGGTGATCAATCAAGCATACATGCAATAAGAACAAGAATAAACAGACACAGGTCGAAATCCCAGATCTATAAATCTAGATGTCTTAATCGATTATGAGAGCCCCTTTCGGGAACCCTAAGCCCAACTCGGGATCTACTCAGACATGGCCGAGTTCGACATCATCATTGGTTTTAATAAAAGTAATGAAAAACAGTAAAGAAAAGAGATAAAGAAAGCTTCTCTATTGAAGAACTCGGACTTGAACAATCTTCTACAAAAAATCTCATAAAAACAGCTAAAGGAAAAAGGTTTCTGTAAAGTATGAATGGCTCTCTCTAAAACCGACCTAAATGACATGTATTTATAGTCTCCAATACTCCATGATCTCTAGGGTTCCAGAATTGAGGCTGGGAATGACTTTGGGCTTCAGATAAGTGGGCTTTAAGTCGGAGCTTGAATGCCGCGGTCGGGAGTGTTGTGACGGCGGCAATTGGCTTGTTGGCCGCGGTCGGGAAGCTTCTGACGCGGCAAATAGCTTGTTGGCCGCGGTCGCGTGAGTTGCTGGCCGACTCCGCGTGGCTCCGGGGCTAATGGAATATCTTGAGATCCAACCGTTGGAATGTCTCCAAACCAAGTGCATTTGAAAGCTGGTTGATTCTTCTATAAGTTGTCCAATTTTGAGGGTGATCAGACGGTGAGAAGGTCTTCGTCTCTCCATGAGAGTTCTGACGGTCTGCATTTATCCAAAAGAGTCTTTTTGTTCCATTTTGTGCCTCTTTCTCCCAAATTACCTGAAAAGTCTTATAAAATCCGGAAACATAGAAATCTTTTGAAAACCTTTGAAAATGGAGTAAAAACACCTGTAAAAGATATTAAAATGATCCATAAAAATGGTCAAAATCCGGTGTTATCAAACACAGACCCTAGAGAAATGTGTAAACACATGTCATGGAAGTTCAAACCAAATCCTAACTTAAGTAAAGCCAAAACAGAGAGCAAGTCCTGACGGATTTCAGGAGCATACAAGACATCGTGTAGTATGAGGGTTGTTCTGCCATGCATGTGTAGCTGGCAAGTGCCAATACCCTGAACTGTAACTTTGGAGTTGTTTATCAGATATAGCCATCTTTTACCTTTAGGTACCTATCGGTAGTCCACAAATGATTTTCGACTTCTATATACGTGGTTTGTTGCTCTTGAGTCTACAATCCACGAAGGATGAGATTCTGTAAACATTACACAACTAGAAACATAAGCATATTTGCAAGAAGAGTCCAAGGATAATATCTTCTTTACCTCAGTGCATTCATGAGCAAAGTGACCCAATGAGCTACAGTTGTAGCACTTCAATTTGGTCTTATCCTTCTTGCCTCCATGCTTGCCACGCTTGGCATATTTCTTTGGCCTCTTAAGTTTAGACTGATAGGGAGCCTTGTTTCCTATGTTACCTTTATTGAGTTTCAAACCTGAGTTTGAACTCGAAAAATTGGCCTCGTGAAAGGATTTAGAAGCCTCTAAGCGTTCATCCTCTAACTCAAGATAACGTGATATTTCTTCAAATCTTTTCACATTTTCACTGTGCGTCATCTGAACCTTCATATGATCCCAATTTTCAGGCAACGAGCGGAGAACAGCTTGGACTTTCTGTTTATTAGACATAATCTGACCAACATTTTTGAGCTCTCTAATCATGTTTGACATGATTTTAAGATGTTGTCTCATCGATTGATTTGGACGTTTCTTATAATCATTAAACTTTTGACTAAGTCTCCTAAGTTTGGCAGTCGATGTGGCACCAAACTTATCATTCAAGTCCTCCCACATGCCTTTCGAAGTTTCATACTCTTCAAACTCACACATGATATTAACTTTCATACAACTCGACACTGTGATGCAAGCGATGTTATTGTTTCTTTTCCAGGCAACATATGCCTCCTGATCTTTCTCATGTTGAGCCATAGTACCCTGCTCAGGCTCTTTCATGTGATGGAAAAGAGTCTCCTTAACCTCTTGCTCCTTGAGGACATACTGAACTTTCTGATACTAAATATCATAATTGCCACCATCAAATTTGTCTCTTCGGTTGAGCTCAGCAATGATGTTCTAACAAGCAGACGACATACCTATTTGAACATCTAGACACATTACTTTCTTTCCATACTTTTAACATATAACCTATAATTTTGCAATGAACACAAACTAATCTAAAATAACTCGATTTATAATACCAGATCGAGAGTTCACTAAGTTCCCAATCATCATTCGTACTATAAATTTTATTACAATAAATTAATTTGCTCCATGCAAAATTTTAAGTTCTAAACAAATTAGAACTCCCACTTGATCAAAGTATTTTTAAACATGAATTAACAAATAACACATGTATTAAAAAATGATTAAATCATATTATTTTTTCGGGTACTGTTAATCATCTTCCTAAAAGAGATTATTCAACAGCAATTGTTCAAAACTTTCGACCCTAATATCTCTCTATATACGTAACCAAATCATGCGTTATATATATGAACTGAAAGATAATTTCAATATCTACGCATGGAAACTAAAATCATGTAATTCCAAATTTTAAACAGAGAGATATAAACGAAACAATATTTCTGGTTTCTCACGATTTTTCTAATTTCATGCAATCTATTGCGGTTCTCTAAGTGCTATTTTCCATAATCATTCAAGCCTCTATATGACGAACATTTATGCAGAGTTTCAATTCAATTTCATCATATATTCAAGAATTCACCATTTTTAATCAGTTAAGTATTAACTATTTTCTTCAATTCATCATGAATGAGTGTGACTAACATATAGTTGTTTTAATTCATGATTACTACGAACATAATTATTCCAGATTCGTATCCTAATGCTCTGATACCAATGTAAAAGTTTTATGCGGAATCATTTAAATCGAAGACATAGCTTTGCCTAGTTTAGCCATGAATATGACTTAGTCTGATCTAAAAACGGACGCAGAGATCGGAGAAGAGATCACAGATGGAAATTAACCACTTATCACCGTTTAAATGCCCTTCCAATTGATCTCTCCAAACTTTTTGTCTCTAAAAATGTTTTCTCTCTCCTCTCAGAGTGGTGCCTAGAGCTATTGAAACCCTAGACGGTATAACAAATGCCTCAATTCATAGAAAATTAATAATAACTATTAAATCAAGCTTACGTCTACTCTATATTTGAGGAAAACTAATAGTAGTTACTAGTTAACAAATATTATAATAAAATGATATTTACCAATTGATTATGATTTTGTTTGTAAATGTAGAAGAACAAAAAATAAACATAGTGTACATTATTTTTTGTTGAAAAGAGCTAAAGAGGCGAATGTAAAAACTGAAAACAATTGATTATATGAGATCGTGTATATTACCCTATTTTCCTTTTCCAATGTTTCTTACTATTTCTGAAAATTTTCATAAACTATTTTGATTTTTTTTTTGGTCGAACCATTAACTATTTTGATTACAAATTGTTTTACAGCTCTGAAATATTTAATACAATAAAAAATGGACTCTTAATATTTTCATAAAAATATGGACCCGTAAGCCAATGTTTCATTTTATTACATATAAGCACGGGCATGTCTTTTCTGTAGCTTCTTTGTTTATTAACAGTCACCAACTGGTATAAACAAACACTTTCTTCTCTATGCAATGTCTCATATATATATACTTAATGAAGAAACACAATCTGTTGAATCACAACTCTTCATATATATGGAAAGTTATAAGAACCAATTTCTCATAACTATTGGTTTAATTAAACCAATTCAGTATGCTGCTAAATTATTAGTGCAAACCGACCATATATCAATATTAATAAAAAAAAACGAATGGGAAAAAATTGACACGAAGGAAAAAACGAGAAAGATATACAACCATATAATCATGCGAGAAGATAAAAAAAATAGGATTGTAATTTAAAGGACATTGACTATTAAAGTCCCCATAGAACATGTATTTGGTCGTATTTATGTCTCCATTCAATTGAATAAATAAAAAAATAAATCAATTCTTCAACATTTAAATGAGAGATGTATGCAATATTGTTTTTCAAAATATGGTTGCGATATGTTTTTTGATTCCCTTATAAAATGACCTTATATTTTGTGTATTTCTTCATGATAAACAGTGAAGACGTTTTTAAAATACGTCGTGAGGTCACAAACTAGGCAATCAACAAATAGTTCTAGTACTGAACAGTATAATTCTGCAACTTCTTGAGCATGTGTAACTACCCTAACCCAACACAAGAATTTGTATACGGTTCATAAGGAAAAATGAGTCAAGTTAATGGTTTAAACTTGCAAAACATTTTTGTAATCGCGTTTGAATATGTCTCGTGTGATCTCTTTTCCTAAGAAAAGAAAATTACTGTTCTAAAACCTCCAGAAAAGTGAATATTTTACGTTTTACTGATCCATTGTAAGATACGCTCTCTAATATGGAACAAAAAAAATCTTGCCAGATTTGCATACATGATCCATGCCAATCAGCACTGTTAGCAGAATTATAGAAAATTTTCATGAAACAATCACGTGATTTATCAGCAAATAGTAAAATCTCAGTGTGTAGCAAAACCAAAAAGGTTTCTTGATCCAGAGCCACCAACCAAAATACATATGTATTAAGACACGTTGACATCGTTTCAGATTTCCACCTACTTAAAAAAAAAAAAACATTTACACGATATTTCATAACTCCCTCTCATTTTAAATTAGTTTTCATTTTTTACTCTAGATATTATGATAAATGTAGGCGACTCTAGATATTTTGCTTGGCTGTCGCGATTATTGGTTTACATATATAGACGTGGACGAGGTAAATGAGGTATTTTAGCTTATGGTACAAATTTATTTTGTTTGACTATTGCGAAAATCTGTTTATAATCAGGATACATTTAGACGTGTATATGGTTCAAGTACATACATTTTCAACTTTTTTTTTTAAGGATATAATACATATGAACATATCTAGTTATCCACGACAAAGATCCTTACCAAAAAGAACAAAAAAATAGTAAATTAGTAACTATCCATTTTAAACCGAGTTACACAAATTGATCCGTTTCAACGTTTTCTTTTAAGTTCGTCCAGCCTAAATTACTCAAAAATTAATAAATATAAAATATGGTGATATCTTATTTCCAAATATGGTCTCTTTTGTTAGTTTTTTATGGTCTCTTTTGTTAGTTTTTTTATAGCCTCTTTTGTTAAGTTTGGTATAACTTACATAAGAGTCGCTGATTTAATTATCCATTCAGATCTATCTATCATACTAATACAGTTATATGTATGAGCACTTTGGTTCGGTTTTGATTCAGTTTGTATTTTATTTTATAGTTTATCGGTTTTATAGAAATTCAAACCATAAAAAACCATTTACATTTCGGTTTGGTATGGTTTTTTTTTTTTTGGTTTTTCGATTTTATAAAAAATGAAACCATCGATTGCAGTTCGGTTTTGTTTGATTATGGTTTTTCATAGTTTATTTTATAACTTTCAATCATTCATTGGGAGATAAACAAAAAAATCTAGAAAATACACAATCTCTTAAGATTAGTTTTCATTAAAAAAAATTTTTGAATTGATGCCACTAATTTCTAACTCCCCTCAATATCACGTGAAAAACACACACAAACATGTTAAAGGGTTTCTATGTTTTGTTTAGGGTTTCTATATATATAGACCTTTTTAAAAAAATCTTAAATTTTAAGTTTATAAAGTAAATATATTGATAAGTCCTTTCTTGTCAAATGAAGAAAGGAATCCAAAAAAAAAAATAGATTTTTTAAATTTTGATTAAGAACCAAAAGAAAAATATTTTGTACGGTTTTAAACCAAACCAAATCAAAATCAAAATTTAATAAAAATGATAACGAAATGGGTTATTCAGTTACACTATAACCAACCAAAATCACTTATTTTGGTTTGTTCGGTTTTGGTTTTTAGCTTATGGGTTTTTTTTTGCCCACCCATTATGTACAAAGTAAACATAACTTATGGATTCATATATTCCCCACATTTTCCCTTGTTCTTTCCAAAATAAATAAATAAATAATACTATCATTTGTTGACAAAAAAATATTAATAGTAATGCTTAATGAATCCTTAAAAATATATCCACCTCTATAAATTAAGCCACCGGAAGGCTCTTCCCACAGACTTCATATACCCCAAAAAAAAGTCATTAAGAACCAAAAGAAATATTAAAGAAAATATGTCAGAAGAGGAAGTGGTTGTGTTGAACTTCTGGCCAAGCATGTTCGGAGCAAGAGTGATCATGGCGTTAGAAGAGAAAGAGATCAAGTTCGAGTACAAGGAAGAAGATGTGTTTGGTCAAAAGACCGATCTATTACTCCAAACCAACCCGATTCACAAGAAGATTCCGGTTCTCATCCACAACGGTAAACCAGTATGCGAGTCCAATATCATACTTGAATATATCGATGAGGTCTGGAAAGGCGATAAGACGCTCCATCTACTACCTTCTGATCCTTATCAAAAGGCACAGTGTAGATTTTGGGCTGATTTTATTGACAAAAAGGTACTATTTTATATTTCTTTTTTTTATCTATTATCAGTGTTGTAGGGCATGTAGCTTAACTAGTGGTGTATGTTAACGATATCATTGTGTTACTATCCGGATTTAACAGATTTGGATATTTTGAAATGTCTAGATCTAGGTTCGAGCAATAACTATATGGTGTGATTTTAGTTATCCGTCCAAACATTTGGATCCATTAAAAATTATGAAATACTTAAAAGTTGAAAAACTTTTAAAGAAGTTGTATTTTTGAATAGAAAATATTATATATTATGAAAAAAGAAAAGTATATTACCATATTTATCTTTACTATAACGATTATTTTATTTTTTTAGTAATTTATAATATATTTATCAGATAATATATATGGATCGGGAATAGAGCTAGTAGCCACGTCAGCATAGGGTGATTTCTAGGGCGATCGAGTTTCTAGGGTTTTTGAAGTTTTCCGCCCACGTTAGGGCATGTCGGCGCCAGAGCAGGCGCCTCTTCCGCCGGCGGAGGGTGCGGGATTGGAAGAGGGAGAGATCGGGATTGTTGGGGAGGTCATTGAGGAGTCTCAACCCGATGGGAGAGAGACCCAAGGTTTAGGGCAGGAAAAACATGTGGGTGAGTTGGATCGTAAGGAATCTCCGGAGGTGAAGGAGGCTGTCTCGACGAGTCTTAAAGAAGTGGTGGGAGTGGAGCCAATCGGGAAAACTTGGTCATCTGTGGTGGCTGAAAAATCTCGATTGCAGAAGTACGAGGTCGTAGTGGAAGAGGTTGACGGGGTGGAAACAATACAAGTCCCGGATGATGTTTTCGACAATGCTCCACCGCTCTGGGAAGATTGCATAATTGGGAAATTTGTTTCTAAAGCTCCTCATGTGGGGTTTATTCACATGACGGTAAACAAGATTTGGACGCTGGGTTCTAAAACCATCAAAGTAGATGTTTTTGTGGTGGATGACACCACTGTTAAGTTCAAAATACCAGATGCATCGATTAGAGCTCGGGTACTTCGACGTGGAATGTGGAGCATCAAAAACATTCCAATGATGGTTTCAAAATGGAGCCCTTATTTGGAGGAAGTCCAACCGGAGGTGCGTTATCTTCCGATGTGGGTCACTCTTAGGAATGTCCCTCGATCGATGTTTACGTGGAAGGGTTTAAGCTTTCTCACCAGCCCTCTGGGTGAGCCAAAAAAGCTTCATCCTGACACGCTTTGGGCTAAAAGCTTTGAAGAAGCGAAGGTGTTTGTGGAGGTAAACTTGAGCCAGAAGTTACCTGAAAGCTTTAGTTTCAAATCAAAGAGGGGTGTGGATACTATAGTTCAGTATGAGTTCCCATGGCTCCCACCGAGATGTGTGTTGTGCGCGAAGTGGGGTCATGAGAAAGCTGAGTGTAAAGCCCAGCCTGGTGATAAGACAATTCTGCAGAGAGGCTCACCTCTGAAGGATTGTGTAACTGGTGGAAGCAAAAGTATCAACGTCTCGGGTGCTCTTGCGGTGGTGTCTGATATAAGTAAGGGTAAGGGCAAGGAGTTGGCTCAGGATACAAATGTGGTGGAATCTGCAAAGAGAGGTGAAGGTACGAGTTCATGCAATGTATCTGATGATAGATAAATGCAGATAGTGGGATGGCGAATGTGGTAGCTGAATCTCCGACTAAAGCTCGTTCATGCTCGGGTATTGGAGGGGAGAGCCTGAAAACTGTTGGTGCGGAAAGCTGGCAAGCCGCAAAGTCCCCAGCGAAATCTGCACGGTATTATAAAAAGGTGGAGGAAGAGGGCATAATTTCGGCTTCGAGATATGTCTCGTTGTCGGGCTCTCATGTAGGGTTGGAGGAGGAGCATGAGGAAAATACAGTACGAGATTCTGATCAGGAGCCTGAGTCGAAGAGTATGGTGGCTCACGACAATAAAGAGCTTGACCAGGTGAATGAAGGTGGTCGTGTCTCTCTTCCGCGAGGATCAAAGACTGCACACAAGTTTGTTACTGCTCCTCCTGGTTCGGCTTCAAAACAGAAGTCGGGAAGGAGGAACAGGAGGAAGAACTCAAAAGCAAATCATTAATGTCAGGTTTCTTTTGGAATGTGAGGGGTTTTAACAAACAAAAAAAACATAATGTTGTCAAAAAATGGTGTCGGGAGCAGGATTTCTCATTTGGAGCGTTGATCGAAACTCGTGTAAAGGAGAATAAGGCATTGGATATTGTATCGGAGGTCTTTCCGGGATGGTCATTCCACCATAATTATGATCATCATAGACTGGGGAGAATTTGGGTAGTATGGCGAGACTCTGTTAACTCGCCTGTGTTTAAAAGTAATCAACTGATTACTGTGTTAGTGAAACTGCAGGGGCATGAGGATGAGTTTCTGTGTAGCTTTGTGTATGGTTCAAATTTCATCGAAGATAGAAGGGAGTTGTGGAATGAGCTTCGCAGTCATTTCGTGTCACCGGTGTATGGTCGTTTACGGTGGCTGGTTATGGGGGATTTTAATGAGAGTTTATCCATGGAGGAGCACTCTGACTTAGATTCAGGGCCTGTGTCTCAAAGTGGTATGTGGGATATTCAGGATTTGGTGCGAGATGGGGATTTAAACGACATGGGGTATCATGGACCAACCCTTACATGGTGTAATAAGCGATCAGCGGGTCTAGTCTGTAAAAAACTTGACCGTCTTCTAATGAATGCTCATTGGCTTGATCGAAATCCACAGTCTTACTGTGTATTTGAATCTGGTGGCTGTTCTGATCATTTGAGGTGTCGATTTTACATTGATGGGGGGTCATCTAGGCCCAAAAAACCTTTTAAATTCACGAATGTGGTAGCAAAGCTCCTGGAATTTCAGTCAGCTTTGCAGGACTATTGGGAAGGAACAACTCCTCTGTTTCATTCTACTTCAGCTCTCTTTAGATTCTCTAAGAAGCTTAAATTCTTGAAACCAGTGGTGAGGCAGGTGTCTCGCGCTGCTCTCCATGATATTTCGAAGCGGGTGCAAGAACATTTTGTTGATTTGTGCGCCAAACAAGAACAGATCCTGGTGAGTCCTTCTTCGATGGCACAACAGGAGGAAAGTGTGGCTTTTGTTAAATGGGAGGATTCAGCTAACCTGGAAGAGAGATATCTGGCTCAGAAATCTAAGCTTAATTGGTTGAATGTGGGGGATAAGAATACCAAATTCTACCACAGAGCGGTGACAACAAGAGCAATTAGGAATGGAATTCGGGAGTTACAGACATCAGAAGGGCAATTGCTTAGTGGGTGTTCTGAAATCAAGGAGGAGGAGGTAAACTATTTTAAGTCTTTTCTGAAGCATCGACCGGATGTTTTTCGAGAGGTAATGGTTGCGGAGATCCAGGACTTGATTGAATTTCGATGTTCAGCTGAGGATCAAGGGAAGCTTATTGCAGAAGTTACTTCTGCGGAGATAAAGACAGTGTTATTCTCGATGGCAGCAAACAAGTCACCTGGACCAGATGGTTATACGGTTGAGTTTTTTACGGAGAGCTGGTCAACGGTTGGAGAAGATCTAGTGGTTGCAATTCAGTCCTTTTTTCAGAAAGGGTTTCTTCCTAAGGGACTTAATTCTACGATACTAGCTTTAATTCCCAAGAAGGAACAAGCGATATTTATGAAGGACTACCGACCTATTGCATGTTGTAATGTGCTGTATAAGATCATCTCAAAGGTCATTGTGAATCGGTTAAAAACTCTGCTTTCCAGGTTTATTTCTCCGAACCAGACAGCGTTTATACAGGATCGATTATTGCTTGAGAATGTCTTGCTGGCTTCTGAGCTTGTAGATGGATATCATAAGAGCTCGGTTTCACCCCGATGCGCATTGAAAATCCACATTTCCAAAGCTTTCGACTCAGTCGAATGGAGTTTTCTACTGACTGTTTTTGAAGCTTTGAATTTTCCAGCTGAGTTTATTCATTGGATCAGGCTATGTATTTCGACAGCGTCGTTTTTGGTTCAGGTTAATGGCGAACTAGCTGGGTATTTTGGGAGCTCGAGAGGGTTGAGGCAGGGTTGTTCTTTATCCCCGTACTTATTTGTTATATGTATGAATGTCCTCTCTAGCAAACTTGACCAAGCGGCGAGGGTGAGAGGTTTTGGTTTTCATCCTAAGTGTTCGAATTTGCAGCTTACGCATCTCTGTTTTGCGGATGATCTTATGATTTTTTCTGATGGGAGTCTGAGATCGCTTGAAGGGATAGTCAAGGTGTTCGAGGAATTTGCTGAGATTTCAGGGTTACAAATAATTATGGAGAAATCAACCCTTTATCTAGCTGGAGTTAAGGATGATGTTCGACAAGCTATAAGTCAGAAATTCTCTTTCGAAGTGGGATCGCTTCCGATACGCTATCTTGGGTTGCCTTTGTTAACAAAACAGATGCGATCTTTGGATTATACCTCATTGATTGACAAGATTAGATGCAGAATGAACTCATGGACAGCGAGACACTTGACATTTGCAGGTCGATTGCAGCTTCTAACCTTGGTTATTGCGAGCCTGCTGAATTTTTGGATGCAAGCTTTTCGTTTACCGAAAGGATGTATATAGCAGATCGATAGCCTCTGCTCTGCTTTCTTATGGTCGGGTCCAGAACTTAAGCAGAGGAAGGCTAAAGTTGCTTGGGTTGATGTGTGCAAACCAAAACGGGAAGGAGGTCTTGGGTTGAAAAATCTAAGTGTGGCCAATGATGTGTTTGTGTTGAAGCTTTTTTGGCGAGTGCTAACATCATCCTCTTCTTTATGGGTTCGATGGCTGAAGGTGAATCTTATGAGGGGAGAGTCTGTGTGGTTAACGCCTGAACCTACAAGTCAATCTCCGGGTTCTTGGATGTGGAAGCAAATCCTGAAGTGTAGGCAACAAGCGGAGGAATTCATTAAAGTGGAAGTGCGCAACGGAAGATCAGCTCTATTTTGGTATGATAATTGGTCCTCTTATGGAAAACTTCTATCGTCCCTGGGAGCTCGGGGGTGTGTTGATCTGGGCATACCTCATAGCTGCACGATGGAAGAAGTAATTCAAACTCATCGGCGACGCAACCATCGCGTACAGCGATTGAATGATATCGAAGATGCGCTAGACAAAGAAAAACAGAAATATAATGAATCAGAATCGGACATTTTCAGGTGGAGAGCCAAAGGAGATGTTTTCAAGGACGATTTTAGCACCAGGAACACAAGGGATCAGTTGCGTACCTCGCCACGAGTTCCCTGGTTTGCTGGAATCTGGTTCAAACATCATAGTCCAAAGTTGAGTTTTATTGCTTGGCTAGCTTTGCGGAACAGGCTATCGGGTGATAGGATGCAGGCATGGAATCAGAACATTTCATCGGAGTGTGTTTTTTGCAGAGAGCCTGTTGAGACTGTTACTCATATGTTCTTCTCTTGTCCTTTCTTGCAAAGGGTCTGGAGGAACTTCGCAAGTGGTATACTGAAACATGAATTCTCAGTGGATTGGCACATACTGATTAATCTGATCTCCAGGCCCCAGAAGTGTAGAGTTGCAGGGTTTATCATCCGGTATCTCTTCCAATTGTCGATTCACACATTGTGGAAAGAAAGGAATGATCGGAGACATGGCCAGAGACCCATGGAGTGGAAGCGAGTAGCAAAAAGCATTGATAAAGGGCTGAGAAACCGGCTAAGCGCAATCAGTCTATTGGGTGATGGACGATACGAAGGCGGCATGCAACTGTGGTTTGCTTCCAGACCACATACTTAGCTTGGCGACAAGGGGTTTAAATATCTTGTAATATAATTCTAGAATTTATCTGCTCGCATCACTGTTGGGGTCGGTTTTACCCCAAGCAGATAAAACCATCTCAAAGTATTGGAGAAAACCGATTTGGCAAGAAGGAACAGCTGTCCCACGAAACAAATGGGCCGAGCTGTCCCACGAAACAAGTGGGTCGAGCCGTGCTCATCAAGACGAGTGGACCGAGCCGTGGAGAAGGATAGATGGGCTGAGCCGTGAGAAGAACGAAGAGTGGGCCGAGCTGCGCAAGAGGAAGCATGGACCGAGCCGCTTTCCTTTGTGTTGGGCCAAGCCAGTTTTTCCAGACAGGCCGAGCCGAAGTCTCGAAGGGCGAAAGCCCATAAGAACCCTAGGCGAGGCATTGTGACGGTGGCCGCACGAAGCGATAAGAAAATATTCCAAAAATCTCTCCCGAGATTCTCGGCTAGGTGGTTTAGAAAGTTAGTATAAATAGACAATGTATGCAATTCATTCTGTAACTTTTCACAACTCGAGAGTAATAAGACTTAAACACTTTTCAGCAAAAAACCTTCTTTTGATCTTACTGTTCTTGCGATAAATCCCTAGAAATTTTGGATCCTTTAAGTTTTCCTTAGCAAATTTTTGGTTGTGCGAGTTTTGGCTCACACATCATTGATGTAGAAACGCTTTTTTTTCTGGTTCGAATAAATTTAACATTCATCCAAAAAAAAAATATAATAATATATATATATATATCCGATGACGACATATCCAAGATTTCAGTATTCGATATAGACACTCATATTTTAGAGTGAACTATAAATAATTAATATAATATTTAGAATTTCTAATAATTAGTTTACGCTAATATATGAACGTTCATTTTATTTTATGTGTGGTCGAAACTCGAAACAAATTTTGTTTGTGAAGATATTCATGTTTCGGCCAAATCTTGTCTAAAGGAAAGAAGTTATAAGAATAGTTATTTATCAAAAAAAAAAAAGTTATGAGAATAATAGATTTGGCAAAAAACACAACATAAAAAATTTATGTTGAGATGTCTAATTTATTTAGTTGTAATAAATATAAGATCGAGAAAAATAATTGAGAAAACAAAAACGAGATATGGTATCAAGTGGGTTGAAGTTCTACTGAAAGAAATATCAACGAAAGAACCGATAAACCTTTGTTTCTTTCTCACTAATATATAAAATACGTACAGGTATTTGACGCAGGAAGAAGAACTTGGACTAAGAAAGGCAAAGAACAAGAAGAAGCGAAACAAGAGTTCATAGAGACATTAAAAATCTTAGAAACAGTGCTTGGAGAGAAGGTCTACTTTGGCGGAAACGACACCATTTCGATGGTCGACTTGGTCCTCATCTCCTACTACCCTTGGTTCCACACGTGGCAGACAATAGGTAGTTTTAGCCTAGAGTGTCACGCTCCCAAGCTAATGGGTTGGGTCCGTAAATGTTTAACCCGACCGGCTATCTCTAAATCTTTACCTGACCCGGTAAAGATCCTTGATAGAGTCTCTCAGATCATTAAGGTCCATGAGTTCTTCTATGGTTATTGATATTTCAATGTTTTTTCGGTTTTAAATAAAATAATGGGGTGAGTCCTGAGTGTGGATGTGAACACGTACGCAACTTTCATTTGAGGTGGTGGTGTGAAAAAAAATTATATGTTTCATCTGATTTTTTACATCAAACCAGTTTATTAGTCTCGAGATACTTTATACTCAAACCTTTTAATGTTATTTAGTTCTGATGTTGAAAAGGATTTTTTTAATGTTATTCAATCTTATAAAGTTTTGTTATATATTTTAATTAAAAAAATTAATTATATACCCAAAATTTCATTATCATATACCTAATTTCTTAGAAAAAATCGCATTTTAAACCTTTAAAGTTAAATTTACTAATACTTTAAACTTTAGAAATTTATTAGTGACACTATAAACCATAAAATTACCAAAACTAACACATTAAACTTTGAAATTTAACTCTAACTTTGCCCCGTCGAAATTGTTAACGGAAAAATTAACTCCGTCAACAAAACATTTAACTCCATTCCATTTAATAAAATATACTGATTATTTTAATCATTAAAAAAAAACATGAGTCTCAATGAAAACAAGAACCCGACGACCTAAAAATAAAAAATAGAAATTCACAAATCGATTTCTTGTGTGTTTTATTTTTATTGTTGGAATTGAACTTGTTGGGTTTTTCTCTTCCTTATTGGTTTGATTAAGTGCTTTAGCCTGTAATTAGATGTGTATCCTTCTATGTTTTTTTCCAGCAGGTCTCGTCTTTCAGAGAAATCAAATCTAATGATTGAAAGTTCTATATATTCATAGCTTCATATGAGAACTGATTCTGAAAGCGATAGAGCAGCTTGGTTACAAGCTTTGGCTTCTACAAAATGCGTCTTTCCTCTTCGGTCATTTAATGGGGATTTATCCTTCACACCCCAAAGGATTTGTCCATATCTAGACATTTAATGTGTGTCCTTATAGACATGTAATAAAAAATACAAAAATTTTATATACCTATTTTTTATATATATATATATATATATATATATATTTCTATACTATTATTTAAGCAGCCATTTTGTAAAATATTACATGAATATCACTATAAATAAAAAGAACTAATTGAAATAGGAAATAATAGAAATGTCTTTTGAATTTATTAAAGAGATTATGATCCGAAGAATATTTAGTTTCTTTACTTATTAATAAATTTAAATATATTCTATTATTTTAAATATTAATCAATTCATATATATCCCAAAACAAACTATTAAAATTCTGCAATATTTTTCATTTAGATTTTTATAACTAATTTGTATTATACTTGAAAATCCATTCAATAACATTTTAAAAAAGTAAAATATGGTTTCAAGCTTCAAAATTGTAGTTCTTTGCGGATTGTTCTACAAACATTATAGTTTATTATGAAATAGATTAAATACATGGATTAGTCTGTTTTGATAATCTATATATATATTCATTAATAAGATATATTATAGAATTCATTAAGAAAAAGTGATAACATGATCTCAAATAAAAAAATCACAATCAAATTTCTATTCTACCAATTCATGTTGATAAGTATATAATATATATATATATATAATCATTAATAAGACATATATATATATATATTACATTACATCACTTTCATATTTAAAATTAGTTATATATTAAATCTCACATCGATGAAATAATTTCATTAATATGATGTTTAACCAACTAGAGTGTATAAGTAAATATTAATTTTGTAACATTTATATATACATAGTTAGTTTACATGCTAACCAATCTTAACAAAAATTTTAAAATTAAAATTTTAAATAATTTAAAAAATATTACCAGACACTGTGTGTGCGAGTTAATTTGTAGTATATATATATATATATAATCTCTAGATGGAGACAATTCAGCCATCTTTTTACATGTAAAAAATCTAAAATCATATACCTTATTAACCAGTCAATTACTTATATATATATATATATATATATATATATATAACTCACTAAATGCAGGATAACTCAGTATATTTAGTAGATAAATCTGTCATCCAACACCAAGATTTGATAAAGTGGCCAACTGGATACCTCTGTGTAAGATCTATTCTTGAACTCAAAACACAGAGGTATAATCTTTCCACTGTCGTGGCTCTGATCACTATGCTTTAACAACCTAATAAATTTATTTTTGAAAGGTTATTACAAAAAGAAAGCAAGAATTAGTATGAGTAAGTTAAGATTGTTCACTAGACTCTGGAACTCGCTTTTGGAAGGTTACGACGTCTAGCTCACCAGATACTAGATTGAGTAATCAACAACCTTTTTGAATGTTAATTAACCCAAAATCATTCGCTGGTTAGCTACTCCAGCTCCTGCATTTATAACAAGTAAACACGAAAAACCATAAGATAAACTGATTTAAACAAGTTGATATCAAATTAACTTGTTATGCACTTATTGAAAATCCTATAACCTAATAAGTGAATTACTCACACATGGTGATGATAACAGCATAGAGATATTGAAAATAATTCATAACTTTATTAAAGAGATAAAAGTTTAGAAAGATCAAACTGAAAATCCTTGAACAAAGGTGAGAAAACTTCTCTTAAAATCTCTTTGAATAAAAAAAATGAATAACAATGAAGAAGAAAGGCCTTGGCCGATTTAGAGTTTATTATAGGGTTTAGGTTAGAAACAAATATATATAGTTCTAAATCCGTTATAGGGTTTTATTAAAGAGAAAAAGAAAGTTTGGGCAGAGCTTGGCCCCATTTCGACATGTCTTCTGTAAAACCAACGTATCTTCTTGACCGCTAGTCCGATTGACTTCAAACCAGTTTAATATAAGAGATGACTCAAAGATTACTAAATATTCATCGCAATCCATCACCGGGAAGGCATCCGTAAACAATAAAACATCTGATGCTGAATTGCAGCTCCCTTGAGAAAGTCCACCTTCATGGTTTCTTGGTACTTGGCTGATCTTGTGGACTGGGAAAGATGTCTTCGACATGGTTTATGTTTTAGGGTTCAGGTTTAGGGTTTATGGTTTAGGGTTTAGAGTTTGCTATGAATTAACCTTACGACATACCTATTTGAACATTTAGAGACATTACTTTCTTTGGATACTTTTAACATATAACCTATAATTTTGCAATGAACACAAACTAATCTAAAATAACTCGATTTATTATCGAGAGTTCACTAAGTTCCCAATCATCACTCTTACTATAAATTTTATTACAATAAAGTAATTTTCTCCATGCAAAATTTAAGTTCTAAACAAATTAAAACTCCCACTTGATCGAAGTATTTTTAAACATGAATTAACAAATAACACATGTATTAAGAAATGATTAAATAAATTTTTTTTTGGTACTGTTCATCATCTTCCTAAAAGAGATGATTCAACAGCAATTTGTTCGAAACTTTGGACCCTAATATCTCTATATACGTAACCAAATCATGCATTATATATATCAATCGAAGTATAATTTCAATATCTACGCACGGAAACTAAAATCACGCAATTCCAAATTATGAACAGAGAGATATAAACCAAACAATATTTCTGGTTTTCTCATGATTTTTCTAATTTCATGCAATCTATTGCGGTTCTCTAAGTGCTATTTTCAAGAATCATTCAAACATATATGACAAACATTTATGCAGACTTTTAATTCATTTCATCATATATTCCAGAATTCATCATTTTCAGTCATTTCAGCATTAACCATTTTCTCCAATTCATCATGAATGAGCGTGACTAACATATAGTGGTTTTAATTCATGATTACCATGAACGTAATTATTCCAGATCTGAATCCTAATGCTCTGATACCAATGTAAAAGTTTAATGTGGAATCGTTTAAATCGAAGACATATCTTTGTCTGGTTTAGCGATGAATATGACTTGGTATGATCTGAAAACGGACGTAGAGATCGGGGAAGAGATCACAGATGGAAATTAACCACTTATCACCGTTTAAATGTCTTTCCAATTGATCTCTCCAAGCTTTTTGTCTCTAAAAATGTTTTTGTAAGAACGAGAATATGAACATGCAAGAAAAATTAACTGAACAATCGAATGGATTCCGAAAATTATGTATTTTTTTATTAGAAATTACTTAAACACACTTTTTACAAGTTGTTTAATCAGAATTACGCAACGTCACACCTTGACTTGCCACTGACCAATTTCTAATCTACCCAAGAACGCTAGAACACTCTTGTTCTCCCGTTCTAAATCTCGAGGGCTAACCCTAACGCTTAGGTGTTACAAGCCTTATATACTCTACAACTCCTTAAATTGGAATTTCCTTTTCCTTATACTTGATATCCTCCACGATTGTGTTGCTTTCTTTAGCTCCATTCACGTCATGCCACGTCAGCTCCTTATCACGACATAATTTTCTTTGCTAAGACAATCTTGTGTTGCACAGACAATTATGTTGTGCAACCACCTCGTTCCTTGGTGCTAACAATCTCCCCCTTTTTGTCTGAGTGTGACACCTCAAACATTTTGCATCCTGAGCTTCTTTATTCTCTGCTCTCTCAACCTGGATCTGTTTCTTCCTCCTATTCTCCCCCTTGAGTGCACACTCAGAGAAAAATAACAAGAGTAGCAAAAGGAAATCCTACATCATTCCTAACACTTCATTTGTTGTCTTTTTTTTTGTTTTATTTCTTCAAAGACACCGCCATTTTTCTGAATGTTGGTACTTATGAACGAAACATCATTGTTAGTAGCTTCTTCCTCTCTGGTTTCACACAACTCCTCCTGACGTTCATTGATTTCTGCAAGTACCAAATTGCACACAACATTATTTTGTGTATCACAGACCTCTGCAGTTTTCTTAGATTCAACTAGTTCCAATCTCTGCATCAAAGCTATCTTGGTCTCTGCTGACTGTCTGGAATACATATGTTTCTTGGCTATCCACACTTTTCCATAGTGTCTTCTCTCAAGGTAGCAAATGTTGTTACTCCAAGCCTCTCTAATTTTCTTCTTTAACTCAAAACAATTTCTCTTAAAGTGTCCACTCTTTTCACAATAGTAGCATGTTCTTTTCTCTCTGAGAACTTCTTTCTCTAAAGAAACATCTGACCCATTAACTTCCACTTCAATATCCTTGTTTATATCTCTGTATGACTCTGTATCACTGCAACTTTGAACAATTTTCTTCTTCCTTTCCTATATTACACAGTCTGCTTTTGTGTGACCGTAATCGTTGCATGCATTACACTTGATTCCTTTTTCCTTGAATGATGGACAAACTGCTTTGACATGTCCAATGCCATGACACTTGTAACACTCAACTTCATGTCTTTTCTGTCTTCGTTCGTTTCTTGAAAATCTTTTGGTGAATGTCTTAAACCGAAGATCTACTTCTTCTTCAAGTTTTTGGAACATCAAGCGAACATCTTCTTCAATTTTCTGAAACTTGTGCGTGTCTTCATAAACTGTAAATGCTAGATCTCTTATAACTTTGGGTGATTTAGATTCCATTTCCATCTCCTCAGCCTTTAACATCCCTACTGCCTCAGCAAACTTAATCTCATCAGTATTCATCGTCATCTTAATCACAGCTTTTTGTGATGCAAATTTAGCAGGCAAGCATCGCAAAAGTTTCTTCACCAATTTTGCATCTTTGTATTGTTTACCCAAAACTCGTGCTTCATTTGCTATTGAACTGAGCTTGGCACTGAATTCTGATATCTTCTCATCGTCACTCATTTTAATGTTTTCAAACTGAGATGCAAGAAAATCTAGACGTGTTCTCCTGACGTTTGATGTACCCTCAAAAGCATTTTGTACTATATCCCATGCTTCCTTAGCTGATTCACACCCTTGTATTAATTCAATTTTTTTTTTATCCACCGAATTGAAGATTTCATTCAATGCCTTCCAATTAAATTTTGATAGCCTTTTTTCTGTTGCAGTCTACCTTGTCTTGGGTTTAATTGTCTTCACCTCATCTTGTGAAGTCACACACGGTTCTTCTCAGCCATTCTCAATCGCTGTCCAAGCCTCCTCATCGATTCCACGAATATTAGCCCTCATTCTCACTTTCCAATACCCGTAATTTTGCAGATGTCGTCATATTCTCTTCTCAGGATTTCACCTTTGTTCGAAGCGTACTCCTTCGGTTAGGTGTCCTGCTCTGATACCAATTGTAAGAACGAGAATATGAACACGCAAGAAGAATCAACTGAACAAGCGAATGGATTCCGCAAATTCTGTATTTGCTTTATTAGAAATTACTTAAACACACTTTTTACAAGTTGTTTAATCAGAATTACACAACGTCACACCTTGACTTGCCACTAACCAATTTATAATCTACCAAAGAACGCTAGAACAATCTTGTTCTCCCGTTCTAAATCTCGAGGGCTAACCCTAACGCTTAGGTGTTACAAGCCTTATATACTCTACAACTCCTTAAATTGGAATCTTCCTTTTTCTTATATTTGATATCCTCCACGATTGTGTTGATTTCTTTAGCTCCATTCACGTCATGCCACGTCAGCTCCTTATCACGGCATAATTTTCTTTGCTAAGACAATCTTGTGTTGCACAGACAATTATGTTGTGCTGCTGCTAAAAGTTTTCTCTCTCCACTGTAACTTCTTTGTTTTCCAACAGTCACTAACTGGTATAAACAAACACATTCTTGTCCTGCAATGTCTCATAGATATACTTAATGAAGAAACATAATCTGTAGAGTCACAACTTTTCATATATGGAAGTTATAAGAACCAATTTCTCATAACTGTTGGTTTAATTAAACCAATTCAGTATGCGGTCAAATCATTACTGCAAACCGACCATATACCAATATTAATAAAAAAAAAATCTAATAGGATAAAATTGACATGAAGGAAAAAGCGAGAAAGGTATACAACCATATAATCATGCGAGAAGATAAAAAAATGAGGATTATAATTTAAAGGACATTGACTATTAAAGTCCCTATATGATAAAATCTTATACATTTTCATTAAAAAATCTAATTATATACCTAAATTTCATTATTATATACCTAATTTCTTATAGACATGTAATAAAAAAATACAAAAACTTCATATACCTATTTTTCATATATATATATATATACTATTATTTAAGCAGCCATTTTGTAAGATATTACATGAATATTCTTATGAAATAAAAAGAAATAATTGAAATAGGAAATGATAGAAATGTCTTTTGAATTTATTAAAGAGAATATGAATATAAATCAGAGGTATATTTAGTTTCTTCACTTATTAATATATTTAAATATATTCTATTATTTTAAATATTAATCAATTCATATATAGCCGAAGAAAAAAATCTATTAAAATTTTGCAATATTTTTCAATTAGATTTTTATAACTAATTTGTATTATACTTGTGAATAGATTAAATAATATTTTAAAAATTAAAATATGTTTTCAAGCTTCAAAATTATGATTAGTCTAAAAACGTTATAATTTATTATGAAATAGATTAAGTACACGGGGTAGTCAGTTTTGATAATCTATATATAATCATTAATAAGACATATTATAGAATTCATTAAGCAAAAGTGATAACATGATCTCAAATAAAAAAAATCACAATCAAATTTCTATTCTACAATTCATGTTGATAAGTATATATTACATCACTTTCAAATTTAACAATTAGTTATATATTAATTCTCACAACGATGAAATATTTTTATTAATATGATGTTTAACCAACTTGAGTGTATAAGTTAATATTAAATTTGTAACATTTATATATACATAGTTAGTTTACATGCTAACCAATCTTAATCAAAATTTGAAAATTAAATTTTTATATAATTTAAAATAATATTGCTAGATTGTGTGTGTGAGTTAATTTCTAGTATATATATAAGTAATTGACTGGTTAATAAGGTATATGAATTTTAGATTTTTTACATGTAAAAAGATGGTTGAATTGTCTCTATCTAGAGACTATAAATGCAAAAGAGTGTGGGAGATATGGTACATACAACTCACCAAATGCAGGATGACTCAGTTTTTTAGTGGATAAATCTGTCATCCAACACCAAAATTTGATAAAGTGGCCAACTGGATACCTCTGTGTAAGATCCATTCTGGAACTCAAAACACAGAGGTATAATTTTTCCATTCTCATGGCTCTGATTACTATGCTTTAACAACCGAATAATTTATTTTTGGAAGGTTATTACAAGAAAAAAGCACGCATTAGTTTGAGTAAGTTAAGATTGTTCACTAGACTTTAGAACTCAGATTTTGGAAGATTACGACGCCTAGCTCACCAGATGCTAGATCGAGTAATCAACAACCTTTTTGAATGTTAATTAAGCCAACATCATTCGCTGGTTAGCTACTCCAGCTCCTGCATTTATAACAAGTAAAGGCGAAGAACCATAAGATAAACTGTTTTAAACAAGTTGATACCACATTAACTTGTTATGCACTTATTGAAAACCCCATAACCAAATAAGTGAATTACTCACAGATGGTGATGATAAAAGCATAGAGATATTGAAAAGAATTCATAACTTTATTAAAGAGATAAGAGTTTAGAAAGATCAAACCGAAAATCCTTGAACAAAGGTGAGAAAACTTCTCTTAAAGTCTCTTTGAATCAAAAACAATGAATAACAATGAAGAAGAAAGGCTTGGTCGATTTATAGTTTATTATAGGGTTTAAGTTAGAAACAAATATATATAGTTCTAAAGTCGTTATAGGGTTTTATTAAAGAGAAAAAGAAAGTTTGGGCAGAGCTTGGCCCCAATTCGGACATGTCTTCAGTAAAACCAACGTATCTTCTTGACCACTGGTCCGATTGACTTCAAACATGTTTAATATAAGAGATGACTCAACGATGACTAAAATTTCATCGCAATCCATACCGGGAAGGCCTCTGTAAACCATAAAACATCTAATGCTGAATCGCAGCTCCCTTGAGAAAGTCCACCTTCATGGTTTCTTGGTACTTGGCTGATCTTGTGGACTTGGTAAGATGTCTTCAAGATGGTCTGCTCTTTTTTGGCTCCTTTTTGCAATCTTTTTGATGATTTGACCTATTAAGACTTTAAAACTACAAATACAAGAAGACTACTTCAAAAACTATAAAATTGAATAAAAATACTTAGATAGAATACCAAAAACATTATTGAAAACAGTAAAATATATAGTATATCACTAAACTAGGGACTACGCTTTGTTTTTCGACTACTTTTAATCCCCAAACTGATTGGCAGACTGAAGTTGTCAATGGGACTTTGTCTAGTCTTTTGCGAGCACTCATTAAAAAAACGAGTGTGTTACCTCTTAGGGGATTTTTTGCAAGATAATACCTTCCAAAGACACTTTTTTAGTTTGGTGGACTTTTTCCACTGTTTTGCAACTGTGCAACTAATGAAAGAACCAAAATACCCCTGTATTATATTGTGTATGTGATGACTTAGGTAAGAGTTTATTACTGATGTTGGACTAGTAAAATAAAAAAACACCCTACTGTTAAATATACAGCTGCCACCGTCGAGACATTTTTTCCGGCGAGAAATTAACTCCCTTAAAGTCTTTTTCGTCAATATTGCATGCGATGGCAGGTCAGTAATCATGAACTCAGTGAATCTATATGTTTGGTGACTGAGAATTGTTCCGTCGGGTTTACTTTCAGTTTTTTTGGTGACAAAATTTTGGTTTCTCTGCAATTGTTACAGAATTTCTTTTGCCTGTTCAAGCAGACAATAGTTTACCCGGTAGATTGTTTGCTTCCGGACGATATCCTACCTGTCGATTGAACATATATTCGAGACCTACCGATACTCTAACCCTTGTTCATGAGGCTTTACGAGGCTGAGTTCGAGTTAATTAGAAAGTCCTGTTTTGGGAGGCTTTACGACATCCCTGTTACTAGGGCACCTATTTCTTGCAAACTTGTCCACGCCTTACTGTGCCGGCAGCTAGTCACAAAGAGAAAGTACGAAATGTGGACAGTTTTCGGTGGATATCCTATTAGGTTTTTGCTTAAGGAATTTGAAAATGAGAGAGGGCTCCCATGTGGGGGAGTTTGGGGAAGACTACGATCCTGATTCAGTATTTCAAAATGAAGCATTAGGTGCAGATACTTATTGGAGGAAGCTAATAGGAGATGATAAGAGAACTACATGTGCAGATATAGCCGAGATGTTGAAGACGGATAAAAACATGAGTAGTGGGAGAAAGCTGCGTCTTGCTCTCATTCTGATAGTTGAGTGTGTTTTAATAGCCAGAACTCAAATTCACCGGCCAACGCCTAGATATGTTAGACTTGTTGACGACATCGACGCGTTTTGTAATTTTCCATGGGGCAGAGAGTCTTTCTTGGTGACAATAGCTTCTATGACACCTGCGTGTAAAACTTTTAAGAAAACGGATGACCCCGTTGCGCATTTCGTCCAACAGTTGAAACAAGAGACGTATAGGATGCAAGGGTTTCCTTTGGTTCTACAACTTGTGGCATTGAGATTGGTACCTGGACTGTTGGCCAAGCTTCAGGAAACACCAGATACCCCTAGATTGCTTGATTTGAACACAATGGGATTGTCAAAGCACTCAGCTTTGACAATGAACGAGGTGCATGATGCTGAGTCCGATGATAATGAAAGTGTATCCCTTTCATGAAGCGGTTAATTTTTGATGATTCGTGGTTAATTTCCATGATTCGTGGTTATTTTTTGGTGAGCATAGTTGGTCGTCCATTCAAGAATTGGTAATGATTATGAATCTTATGATGGTTGGGGTGAGTGGGATGATGAAGTACGCGATCGCAAAGTTTTGTATATGGTGGAGTTGTTAAAGATAGCCACAAGTTCAAGACAACAGATTGACCTGGAGGTGACACGTCTATCCCTCTAACGAGTACTGAACCCGATGTCCCAAAAGTGAGTCATAGGATTCATCTGATTGAAAGGCGGGGATTGAAGAAATGCAAGTCATTGAGTGACGAAACTGTGGGGAATCATAGTAGGAGTACAACAATTTTATCTAGTGCCCCAGAAGACCCTGATGAGCGTGAGAAGTGGCTTATCGATCAAATTTTCAGGCTAACAGACAAGACGGCAAAGCTGGAGAATATTGTAGTGATGCCAGCTTGTGGAGGAGTTAATAGGAGGCAGCGTACACAAATGTTAGAAAGGCTTCTAGGAAGAAAAAAAAAGATGTATTTTATGAAGAAGGGATAAACAATCTAAGTGATCATGATGTTTGTAGGTTATAGCGCCGTTTGTTGTCTCATATCTGAGCAGAAACGCAAAACTACAATAAATATCGGTGGGGTCCTATATTTAATGTTTGGAAATCACTTGAAGACTTTATCAAAAGGGAGAAATGATAGACAATACCTGTGTTTAGATCCTAACAAAAGGAAGCAGTGACTAAATTTGAATACTTTTAGTGTTGCGGGAAATTTGTAATTTGAAAGGTCTTAGTTAATCAGATACATAGACCCCCCAATTACAAGATACTGATCCAAATAATTGAGTACATGTGGACATATTTAGGTAAAATATGTAGACTTGACAATATGAACGTTAACAATATCAACACGTGTCTATCGAGAACCTACCAAGAAATCGTAACATGAGAATATGAGCCTAAAAAATTGTAGATTTGACAATATTAATACTTTGTCTTATATGTAGAATATTTATGGATATGTATGATAAAGTAGTGTCTCATCGTTGATTAGATGGTTAATAATTTTATCTGGGATTCGAATTTAAGAACGTAAGGGAGTGTGGATGTACAACCAAACTCGACAATATGAACGTAAGAGAGTGTTTAATCAGAAGCACTGTACAATGTTTAACGAAAGGGAGATGATGAGTAGTTAGTATAACCATTACATGTATGCTTTTAAATATGGAATGAAAAGTATTTTTTAAATCGGGCTGTCGGTTATAATTACATCAACCAATGTTAGAGAACATCGTTGGATACCGTTTTTTATTTGTAGTAATGTGATAATACGATTTAGTAGTAATGTGGCCGAATGTGTCTAAATGGTTACTAAATAAAGAATGGAATGTAGTGATGACGAAAACAAACAAACAGTTGTCTTAATAATATTATAAACCTAAAATAAAGTGAAACATTTTTCTGCAATTTCGTGAGAAAATAAAAAGATATCCAAACAGGTTTGGCATAAGTAACTAATCGAGTAAGGCAATCTTTAGTAAGGCCAGTAATAAATGAACTCGGGCATTGTGTTGTAGAACTTTCGGAGTTCGTAGATTCAGGAAAATGTTTTGCAAGGCGGAGAAGACGCCAAACACAGACCGCTACACCAATAGCTTTCTTTGTAAAGACATGAACATGTGTCTTCAAAGTCGAGTGAGAATAATGTTTCTTGTCTGTCGAGAAACTCTTGGGTGGCAGGGTAACCCCAATGTTTTGGCCACCACATTTCGATATCCTCCCGATGCTTAATCGCAACATCAAGAGGAAGGGACAACTCATCGAAGATATGATTGTTTTTCTTTATGTTGGCAATGGCCAGAAGGTCAAGCATGGTTGAGCAATATTGCGCGCGCATGGATGAACCCAACTTTGCTGCTTTTAAAATAATTGCATAACCCTCTCCGGTTTTGCCAAACTTGAAGAATTCTGCTGCGCCAAATAGGAACAAGGCACTTGGGTTTTCATGGTCGAGACATCGGTTTTTGAAATCTGAAACAACGTCTCTATGTTTCCATGGATAATGCATGAATAGAAGATTTACCTTTTTAAAAAAACCATCGGTTTGAGTGATCTCGTTGCATGATCTTGAAACAGTCTTGACCCTGACGAGGTCGGCAAAAGAAGTATTCGCAACCTTGACAACGATTTCAGTAATTAGATCCTTGGGGAGATCAGTGAAAGAAGCCATTGCTGGAAATAAAATATATTTATTTGTTTTTTTGGTGTGCATTAATCTGGATAGACAAGACTTTTATTTATAGTGTGTTTAATAGGCTACGACTCAATACGACTATTCACCGAGTAGTTACGTGTAATCATGACTTTTCCGGTTGGCAGTTCCAAAGGAATAATCTGTTTTATTAAAGGTGGTCCAATGAAGTTTGTCCATGTGGTTAGTTTTGGGAGACTAAATTACCACCATAAACTTATTTGGGAGACTAAATTTTAATTGGGCTTGGCGATAAGAAGAGTTTGACATTATAGAGTTGGAGTTGTGACATAAAGAAGAGATAAGCAAAGAGGTAATGAGTAATTGATAACTTAGAGTTTTCAAGGCTCTTTGTAGAGGTTATCAATCCCCTATCTTGTAGTACAAGGGGTTTATCAATCCATATGTGGTGTTAGACACTAAACTATGTGATCAGGTTCTTAATTCAAGCAAACAAGTGTGGTTTTGATTAACTAATGACAACTACAAACTTAAAAACAAGATAAATGACTAAAGAAGTGATCAAACAAAAAACTAAACAAATGACAAGTGATGAGAATGTATGTATGATGATGAGAAAGGTCTTAGACATGATAGTGGATTAGGGTGCCTTCAGTGATAAACTAGTGAGCTAATGAACCATAAGATCAAGCAAACCATTCAACTTAAACATCATTGATTAAGCTAATCCTCTCATGAAGGTATCAACTTCTATGCTAAAACAGCTTCTAACCTTATCATCATTAGTGAAATATGAATCAGCAAGCATTAATAACCAGTTTAATCTGTCATTTAAGCATATACACAATCATTCCCACGATGAATAACACTTAAACCTCTAACAACCTTGGTTCAGGCATTTCATCAAACACTTTTGATGCATGAAATACCCATAATCTATACCACATATGATGTGTATGGATCTAGCATTAAGAACAGGTTGTAGAGAATGGAATATGCATGATCTAACCCCTAAGCTCACTAATCTACCACTTAAGCACCCTAATCTACATATCTAAGACCTTGATATGGAGATTACTCACTAATCATGAGCAACACACTAGATCCTTTGCAAGATGTGTTGTTAATCATGATTAGAAGTGTATAGATGAAGAGATAGATGATAGATTTAGAAGAAAGCAGCTTTAAACACAAAGATCTCTTAAACTCTCTTGATTAAACACTCAATAATCCATATTTCTCTTCTTAGTGGAGTCTTTTTTCAAAAGAGGCAAGAGAAAAAGGGAATAAAACTTAGTTCTTTAGGAAAAAACCCTAAAAACTATTTATATCTCTCTAAAAACAAACCGGGTCCTGACCCGGCTTTAATGGATAAAGTGGAAATCCTGCGGGTTGGTCCAGTATCTCACAGGTCGCATGCCCAAGTCGCAGTAGATGAAGAACTTGTCTTGTGAGACTTAAATCGCATTGTCTTAGCCGCACGCCCAAGTAGGAGTGTTTTGCGAGTCTTTGTGCGGCTTAATCTTCTTCATCTTCAACTCGCAGGACCAAGGCGGTTTCTGGGGAATGTACATGTGTGTGGGTTGATCTCCATTTATACACAGGTCGCAGGCTCAAGTCGGAGTAGATTGCGAGTGATCGTGAGGCTTAGTTCCAGGCGCGGCCAACTCGCATGCCTAAGTCGCACGATTGTGGACTTAGCGTTTTTCTTGCTCGGGAGCCTCAGACCTCATCTAGTGATAGCTTACCCGCACTTCTCAACTCGCAGCATCAACTTCCAGGCATTCATCTTCAGGCCTGCGAGTTAACCAGGTCGCAAGACTATCTCGCAGCATTCAGACCAGCTTGGACCACTTCGCATTCCGGAAGGCTTAACTTCCAGGATATTGGTCCGAATTGTGTGATTCCGGTTGCAGAGGACAGAAGACTCATATAACTTCAACTTTGGTGAAGGAAGCTTCGGTGCTTGGGAATTGGAAGGTTTCCTGGAGGGCTCATCTTCGCAGTGCACCTACATGATCAGAGAGAGGCGTCTAGACATGTGTCCATTCCGGAAACGTTATCTTCTTGCTCTAAGCTCCGAATTGAATGATATCGGACGTTCTGGAAAGAGGACTCAAATATCTCTGATTCTCATGAAGGCCTCGTAAACTGAATCGGCCTGGAAGTGCACCGTCCTTCGCCTTCTTCGGAGCTCATCGGGTCGGTCCAAAATGGCAGCGAGACAGGAGTTCCTTCCGACGAGCTTAAATCTCTGCTCAAGTGTCCGAATTCCATTATTTCACTTGCTCTGGAACCGTGATCCAATCCTCTACAACTTTGATAAAGCACCCGATAGCTGAATCGGACCGGAAGGTTCCCCGGACAAGCGATTTTGGAAACGTGTCTGCGCCAGGAGATTTTGGCCGAGAAATTCTTAGCCGTTACTCGTTTTGGCCGATAAAATCCACCAGCGATACATGAGAATGGCCGAGAAAAACCTTCCTGGTACGCGAGAATGGCCGAGAACCTCCTTTCAAGCTTTGATCACCATTTCTCTTCCTGGATTCATCTTTTCAGCTCCAAATGGCTCCAAATACACCTGGTAAACACTCAAAACATGCAAAGACTCATTGGGACCTAATGCAACTCCTAAGTTCTAAAACAAACCCTAAGAACCTAAAATGCATGAAATAGAACATGATTTGGAATGAAATATGCAGCCTAAATGATGCAAATTATGAACATATCAGTAATGTATGGAACAATCAAACAACAATATTACGATAAAAGAAGGAGTAAGCTATTAAGCAATTATATGTGGAACCTAGTTAGGATGTGTATTGTTAGAATTTTACAGGTTAGTATACATTAACCATAAGACTTTAAAAGTGAGTAAATTGTGGACGTCTTTACTTGGATACATCCTTTTTCCAAATATTGAATACAAATACCCGTCCAGTTAATGAAAAAACCTACTCTGAAATCCTTAGAACAGCAAATCCCTGAAACACAATGGCTTGTCGTTATGATAAATCTTACTCCGAATTCCTTTCTATACCTACTCAAAGAAACTAACCCCGACACCGTTGCTATACTCGATACCGAATCGGTTTACCTAGGGCGCCCAAGATTTAGGTCTTTGTTCTTGGCTTACGGATCATCTAGGCGTGCTTTTTCAAAAGTTAAACCAGTCATTGTCCTTGGCGGAAACTATCTCAAAGGACGTAACAAAAGCTTCCTCTTCATGGCCTCGACGAATGATTCCAACAATCAACAATTCCCACTCGCTATTGCGATTGTTGAAAGGGAAACTTCTCAAACTTGGCAATGGTTCATCTTCAATTTGCGGACGATTTACCCAGACACCACCGACCTGACGATTGTGTCTTCAATGTCTCAACTTATCTACCAGTCCCTAGATACGCTGTATCCTTAAGCAGAGAAAGGGGTATGTCTTCATGAACTTGGGATAAACATACGCCAAAGCTACGGCATTCCAGGCCTACTGGGACTTTTACAACAGGCATCAAAAGCATATACTGTCCCCGAGTTCCGACATTGTTTCAAGGCAATCAGAAGCAAGAATTCTCATTGTGCAGAATTCCTCAAGGCTCTTGGGTTTCAACGATGGAGTATGGCTTACTCAAAGGGTGATCGCTTCAACATTCATTCTTCTGAGGTATATGATTTGCGACCCATGCTAAAGCAAGACACTATCATGAATTTGCTGAATTTTTATCACTGGCATGTGAGTACTACGTTTTCGATGCCTTACGGCAAAGCAATGGAGCATCAAGGGGAGGTAAGTCCTTATATAGAAGAACTGATATCCAAAAAAGCAGAGTCCATAGATAGATTGGCTGTTTGTATCGCTACCAATAACTGCTGTGAAGTAATATCCCCAGATGGTCAACGGTTTGTAGTTAACTTGGAATTAAAAACTTGCTCTTGTATGAGCCTCTAGAAAACTTTGATCCCATGTGAGCATTGTCTTTCTGCTGCTAAACATTTGGGAATATCACCACTACTAATGGTGGGGAATATCTACTCCACTGATCAATGGCTCCAAACGTACTGTGAAACTGTCAGTGCATTACCTTACATCGCACACAACAATTTTCCAATGGAGGTAAATGCCTCGAAGTTGATGCCTCCGAGAAATCGTCCGATTGTTGGCCGTCGAAAACGCTGTTACCTCGCCCGTGTAAGTGTAAGCTATTCAGTTCCTTAAATCTTGAATAACATTTCACATATTCGCAAATCTTGGTAGTAATAATTTATCTATACTCGTTTCATCAGAGGATAGAGGGTAATAGTCAAGATCATATCCCGGAAGGTTTTTATCCGTACTCACTAGGTGGACCGCCATCTATCTGTTCGAGGTGTCGGGATGAAGGACATACAGCTGTGACGTGCTTTACCCATCTGCGGTGCTGCAGGTGCCCAGCTTTGTGATTTCATTGTACGGCTAGTGATAACACATTTTCCCTCAATGTTATCTTTCTTTCCTACTATTTTATTTCCCGTTTCAAGGTGGTTAATTTGGAGGATTACATTTTGTTACTGTAATGCGAGTACTCTGTTTAAACTGTTTTAAACAATCAGTTAAGGTTTTATGGCTTATAAATTGTAGCATATATTTATACTCCTATTGGATGTTCTTCTTTAGTTGTAGGATAAATCCAAATGAGAACTAGTATTTTAGTCGATTATCTACCAAACATGGTTTGGTCTTATGAATACACATTTACATTGGCGTAGAGGCAAATTATGAATCTGAACACTCAGTCCTATATAGATTCTACTAAATTACTCGTTTAAAACAAATCGTTAAGGCTGAATTAGTATGAAAGATAGTCGCCTACATTTCTTGTTAAAATGTTAATCGCACCCTAGAACTGACATATATTTATGGATCCATATAGACATATATTTATGGATCTGAATTATTTCCAACACTAGCCATATAGACATATATTTATGGATATGAAGGTATCAACCATTATTTAAATGGAGTGGTTAGATACTTTGAACCATGTGTCATATTGAAAATGAGTATACAATTGTCTTAGGATTGAAATAGGATCCATATACACATATAGTTATAGGATACATTCAAATGAGAGGATTTTTTGTAGGATCCATATACACATAGTTTTAGGATAAATCCAACTGAGAACAAGTTTTGTAGTCGCTTATCTACAAATTATCTACACATAGTTCTGTGACGTATATAGATGGATCCATAAAAATTTAGATTTATGGATCTGAGGTATGTCCATGAGTATCCCTATAGACGTATATTTATGGATCTGAGTGTATAATCAATTATTTAAGCGGATATATGAAAACCATTTGTAATTTTGAAAATGAGTATACAATTGTCCGAGCGGAGTGAATGTACTTAGGATTGAAATAGGATCCATATAGACATATAGTTTTGGATTTATTTTCAACTCTGCATCCAATGGATTCGATATGTAATGTTATGTATTAAAATAAAACGTGCAGAACGCATGTGTCACCAAACGGTGAAATTATTTTATGTATACACTGTTTAATTAATTTCATATTGTTAAAGTTGTATAAAACTAGTTTGGACTTATCCAAAATAGAAATTCATTCTGGATGCTATAATTATTTATTTGATCAAATAAATTCCACAATGACCAACGTCTTTAGACGAACCTAAATACCTTATCGTTTAATGATAAGTTTGGGAAAAGGAACTGATTATCTTTTTCCTTTTTGTAATTTCCCATATTCTTATAACCTTTGTATAGATATCAGATCCATTATTGATAGGAGATGATGGAACCGGTTTATTAAGGATTGTATAAGTATTTATGTTTGGAATGCTCTATTGTTTATTGGTTAAAATAATTCAATAAGGCCAAAAGTAAAGTTCAAAAGTACATGACCTATATGGTAAATAGTTTTTGGATAAGATTTCAAATATCCGACCTCACTAAGGCCCAATCTAATGGGTAATCTTTTATGGATTTGTATGACAACTGTAACATGTCTCTTCGTTTTCCTCTTGTCCAAAACTATAACAGAGAGTGGATGTCTCGAGAATGTTCATGAATCCATAAACTTCTCTACGCAGTCACAACGGTTCTGGAGTATATATACGGTGTAAACTAACAGAATCCCTCTGGAAGTTGTAGAGACATTGACAACTAAGCGTAATCCTAGGCGCCGAAACCGCAAAGGTATGTTCTTTTGTAACTTCACATCATATTAGCCTAATGTTTTGTCTTCTTTTGTTCCAACGATTGTAGTTTGTTAAGTATTTTTTTATATAAGAGTCTCTGTTTGAAAACACTATATTTTGAAGTAGTTGCATCATATGTTCTGATTCAGGAGATTAATGAGTACCAGACAACTGAGGAGGCGGATTCAGGAATCCCAATGTAATGCTTACCACACCACTTTACTGGATCTACCAGATGAATTACTGGAGAAGGTCATCGGGTTTAGTTGCAACACCGTTGAAGACATTGGCAGGCTCCCAGTTGTCTGTAAGCGTTTTGCAAAGGGCACTAGAGGCATTACATTCCTTGAATCCATTGACCCAATCAACCTAGAGTTGACTTTTGAAGGGATGATGGAGTACTTTAATCTCTTCGACAGAATGTATGCGGTCCGAAATCCAGGAACTTTGTTCATCAAGGGGATGCAGAACTATATCACTCATCATAACAATGAAGTTGAACTTATCAAAGAAGCTGCAGATAAAGGATAAAAATTTGCTGTTTACACTTATGGCATGTTCATGAAGTGTGTACGTCAAGATCCAATTGGTGACCAATATCTTAGCCAACTGTCGAAACGCGAAATTAGGAAGATCATTGGGGAGGTTATCTATAAGGGGGAACGGTCGTATCCAAGAAAGCAACCAGAAGAAATGTACACGCGTATGTATGAGACAAACAAACAGTATGTCACCCTATGGAATTGCAAATGCGGCGTGTGCAACGGTAAAATGGATTGGCACCAAGAAGAAATGAAGGGACCTAAAATGTGCAACTCTTGTTTTTGGGCACAAGAGCAGCAGAAATTCTTCGTCTACATTGGTTGGGCTGTTAGGGGACCTTTTTTTTGATGGGAGGAATACCTTTGGATGTACTACCTTAATATTGTTAAACTACTAAGTTATGTTTTTGATGTTTGAAAGACTACTTTTAATTTGATTTGTAATTTATGTATTATATACTTTAATTTTGATTTGGCATTATAACTACATTCTATACTATTCCTGCCATTTATTGATTGGTATTCACCCACCTCATAGGATTATTGGTATTAACCTATTATGAATACTCATGCACATACGTTGACATGTGATGGTGAAGTCAACCATTTTAGTACAACCATTATTTCGGTCTTAATACATCCTTTATATTGGTAAGTCTGGACCCTAGTTGTGCAATTCTTGTTTCTTGGCACCGAAATTCTTCATCTACATTAGGTTGGCTGTTAGGGGACCTTGTTTCTGATTTGAGGACTAGGTTTGGATTTGCTTTATGATTTACCTTTTTTCCATGTGAGACTTTTGGATGTACTACATTCATATTGTCAAGAGTACTAAGTTTTGATTTAGATGTTTGGAAGACTTAAGATTATATGGTTTGTAGTTTATGTATGAAGTACTTTAATTATGTTTTGGGGTTATAACTACGTTCTATACTATTCCTACCATTTATTTGTTTGTTATTCACCCACGTTATAGGATAATTGGTTATTGTCAATACCCATGTGATGGTGAAGGCAACCATTTTAATACAAACATTATTTTGGTCTTAATACTTCCTTTATATTGTTAATACAATTGTTTTATTCACATGAAAAATTGAAGGGACCATATTTTTGCAACTCTTGTTTCTTGTCGTCGCAATTCTTCATCTACATTCGGTAGGCAGTGAGGGGACCTTGTTTCTGATTCTTTATCTACATTTGGATTTGCTTTATGATTTACAACTTTTGTATTGGTAAGACTGCTAAGTTTTGGTGCAAATGTTTGTAAGAGTAGTACCTCTAAAAAGGTAAATGTTTACAACTTAAGTAGGGTTAATTCCCTAATTGGATAGTTTGTTAGGCTACCTATGTAAAAAAATAACAAAGCATACTATTAGTGCATATGTAGTTGATTATCAACTTAATTAAGAGAAACATGTTCTTATATTTTGACAAATAAGGGCATTACATTATAATAGGCAATGAAATAATAGTAAAACACAACTTAACCGTTATCAACAATCTATTTGGATAACTGTTTCCACATAAGTTATTCTTACAAAACAAAATAGCATAATTAGGTGGTTAACATATCTAACATGATTGTATGTTTGTCAAAAAGGGAATTAAGTTATAATAAAACAACAGACCATGCACCATTAGACTGCTAGAGTTTGCGGACGGAATAAATTTAAGGGGAACCTGATGGGGATAGGCACTCATTCACGTACAAAGGAGCGATAAGTTCTTAAAAAAAGTTGCATAAGACTTTCGAAATGCATCGACATCCTTTTTTTTTTAAAGTATCGAGACCCTCTACCAATTCTCTGTTAGTGTGCAGCTCCAAAAACTTGATTGAGACCGGACCGCAGTCACCACCTCGTTTGTTTTGATAAAGACCGTCTAGACGTTTAAAACAAAACGCCCGGCAGCCGTGCTCCTATGTAACATCATTCAGACATTGTTTGTTTAGGATATATGGTAGGAGGGTAGTCACTGGTTCCATGAATTGAGTGACATTGGGTTGGTCGTTTAATGTAGGAAATGAGTCTAGAATCTCAACAGACCAACCTGGTAGATTAATAACCAAGCCAACCCAGTGAGCGTCGTTCCAATTCATCGGGGCATATATGGTGTCGACATCGTCGAACAACCCTTTTCCATTAAGGTGGATGTATTTTGAAAGCAGTTCGTCCCAACGGTGCTTGGATTTGTCTTTAGAAGCTTTGAAAGCTCGGTATTTGCCTTGTAGATGGCTAATGAGCCAAAAGGTCGCAAAACAGGCTCGATTGGTTGTGAGGATAGCTTTGTGACGACTTCTAAGGAACCTCATAAGTACGTCCATATGCTGCAAAAGTGGATACAAAAAAGTAAATAACCTGGTAACTAAAGTCTGCCGAACGAGTTAACCAATGAAAAAGTGGACGATACACAGTTCATACAATTGAGTTAACCCATTGTTTCAGGGTTGCTAGTTTTACGAGGAATTCATTATCGCAGAAGAAGAGGGGGCCCTGATAGTGTGACCTGTAGTATAGGAGACAGATCATATTATTAGTTTCGGTGATGTGAAATCAGACGATGTTAGTTAGAGAAGCTTACCGTTGTCAATTAGCAAGCAAGGTTTTGTGAAAGAACTTGTATTCCTTTTGATCCACTTTTGGGAGAAGCGGTTTGATTGTATTTGTGGGTTTTGTTAAGGAATAATAAGGTTAGTTCTTTCTCAGGTGATGAAAGGCTTTGTGGTTTCCTTTCAGAGCATTCAGAAGAATCACTAAGATCCTGAATGTCTTGGTCATCAGGTGGTGAAGATTGAGTTGTTGTACTCGCTTTGCCTGCCGCAGTTTTGGGTGTTTTTATTCCGCTTGCCTGTATAAATGGACAGTTCTATGACGGACATAATTAATAATAGTATTCAACTGAAATGTCTGAATAAGGTAAAATTGAGAAAGGTCTAAAGAGGACATCGTGAGCTGGCAATAAGGTAGGGTGGAGTGGACGTATAGCATCGTTGTTTGGGATTGAGAAAACTAATTTCTCATCAAGAGTAGACATTAAAATGTCTTCATTGTTGGAAGGAGAAATTGGACCTCCAGAGTTTGCAGAGGAGTTGGGCATGTTAACGAGATAGCGATCAGCTGAATAATAGTCATCATGGACGATGGAATGGATTGTTGGTGTAGCTGTGTCTGTACCAGCGTTGAGGTTTTGATGATTGGTTTGTGTTGGATCGAATTCAACATGCTCCTGAAATATATGTAATGGGGAAGCGTAATTCTCGTTAAGTAAGAGTAAGGGTGTTTGTACCTAGAAGTTTGAAAACGGAATGTAAAAGTTAATATCAAACTAGTATAAGAGCGTATCGTTTTCAATATTTTTGGTAAAGGCGTATAACTTTACATTAGAGGTCGTGTAAGGATTTTCTGATGTGATAAGGCCATGTTCTGATACAAAGAAAACGGTCTGCGAATATCATTAAATTGGAAGAGTGAATGACATCTGAAGACTTCTTTTACGCTTGGGTTTGTTTGTAAGAAAGATACTTGTGGATCGATCTCATCAACATCCATTAGATTATCCCGTCCTGTATGGTATGGATAAGTTGGAACGTCTTCGTGCGACAATGAACGGTACTGGTCAACAAGGTTAAGGCCCGGTTGGAATGCAGCGGACTCCTGTATAATCATGTTATATGTTTGGTAAAAGAAAGAGCAATTTGGCGATAGCAAGAGTTTTTCAAGGCAAAATGGATATAACTATTGACGATGAAAATGGATATGAAAAATGTGAAATGAGACCAAATATAGATATCCATTTGGACATGCCAATATTTTAGAAGGAAATTTGTAATCCCAAAATGTCTAGATTAGATATAAGATTTAAACTTTTTGGACTTGGTTAAAAGTCCGCTCAGTCGGATCAAACGGCTCAGCTTGTGAACTGTTGGCTGGCACATCTTTTTGACTTTTAGACGTTTCACACCCCTTAGATTACTGGCGCGCCCTTTTTCTTCTGAGCCTTGACGAACATACTCCCATCCTTGAAAAATGATTGAGGCCTGAGTGGTTGCGAAACGTGTTTTTGGCTTCTAGTTTCTGGACACGGGCCGTCAATGTCTCAACCTGCTTGGCAAGTATGTTGACCTGGGAATGCAAGTCACGCGGCAGAGGCTTGAGATAGTCATGGATTTGCTTCTGTGTACGAGTAGACTTTTTCTTTGGTGTGACTTTCCTTGGGCGAAGTGAATATGGGCATGGGGGAGACGACGTCTTTGTTCTCCTATTGAGGATGTGTTTCTGGTGTTCCCTTTTTGGCACGGTTGGGTTATGTGTTGTCAATTGTTCTGCTGAATCTCCACCGTGCCAATTCGACTTTTGGAAAGCATGACCCTGATTGACAAGAAGCTCAAGGTGGTCAATGTTTTTGTCCCTAACTTCATCATCCCAATCTCCCCAACCCTCGGTATCAGGCTGATCTACTGGTATAAGCGGGTGGACAACGAGCTGTTTGAAGAAATAATAAATAAATGACAACGTCTTATAATTGGTATTAAAAGGAGAGTAAAAGAGAACTGACCGCGTCTGAGAATTCTATTTCTATAACGTCTGAATGAGACAGAGCATTCCCTTTTGAGAATGTTACAGTAGTCCATTCCAGCAATGTTGGATGGTCAGAGTCCTTTGGTAACTTAGATGGTAGTAAAGGACATGCACGGAAGACAACAAGTTGCAGTGCTAATGGGAAACCTTGCAGCCTAAAAGTAGCTTGGCGCATTTGTTGACAGAATAGTTCAACTGAAGCCTCATTTATGGTGGAACCCTTCTTGGCAGGACGCATACAGCAGATGGTCCGGTAAAAAGATTCACGACCCCACGGGAATCTTAATAAAGCATCTAAATCTTCCAGCATCCGGACGTAGTTCCAAGACGGTTTGTGAACTGGGGAGTTAGCGATGAGCACACCATCGACAATAATAAGCAAAGCGAGATGAATTTTCCTACCCGTAAGCATATCTGGCTCTTTACGGAGCAGCTCGGCAAAATCAGCCAACATAGTTTTGGGATCATCACCAATTAGATCCCTCCAGTAATCACCTGGATTTTTGGGGGTAGGGGGTTGGTAATCCGGGTCGTAGTTTGGCGGGTACTCACCACAAGGCAAACCCGTGACTGTGCCGAATTCTTTGAGTCCGAAATGAAATGGTTGACCACCAAAAACTATCCACAATTTGTACATTTTTTTAGTAACGAGTTGACGGGTTAGAAGTCTGTGGATGAGTAAGCAAGTCCGGTCTAGAGTAAACATTGATGCGGTTTATCGGCTTCCGGTCAGTGGCAAACAGACGGGTGGGTAGTCCTAAATCCGGCTCCATTGCGATAACTAAATAAAAAAGGGTAGAAAATTACAAAAAATCTTCAAGTACATCAGATCGAAACAACTCGAGAAATCCGAAAAGCAGAAGTCAAAAGTACTTTGATTAAGTTGTTAATTTTTAATTATAGAAGAATTAAAGAAGAAAAATTTATTACTTAAGGAAATCCACAAAATCAATTACTATCAAGAACTAGGGTTCATGGATGGCGAGTAGAACACTAAGTTTCACGCCTCGGAAAAAAAAACAGTGCCGTAGGAAGAGATAAATAGAGTAAAGTGTGTACCTAGCGAGGAGGAGATAAAGATGGCGGTCCGGAGGGCGGAGTCAAAGATGGCGGCGTTCTGGGGACGACAGAGGCGTAAGAACGGAAGTTATCCAGAACAACGGAAAAATTACTAAGGCAGTAAAAAGGAAAAGACGGTAATAAATGAAAAAAGTTTTATAGTGAGGCATTATATATATCCATGCGTACGTAATGTTATGGATTGTTGTGCAGATTAGACATTTCGTACTAACATTTAAATTTTGCAGAGGCGTGCTGAGTTAAACATATTGTACATCCATCAGTTATAATGTTTGAGAAATGAATTACGAACATATGGATGACTGGTTATGGAATATAGAACGGCTATAAGATATCAAACTGTTATAAGTAAGAGGAGTAACACATCCATGAATATCTATTTGGATAAGGACACATGGACAGTTGTCGAAGGATACGGGAGCGTTGTATTTGTATTAAGTTTCAAACATAACAAGTCCATAAGTGTGTCCATTAATTTTATGACTAATGGTTACTAGGAAATTACAAGGATATATATATATATATATATATATACGGAACTCTAGCAGTCAAATTCATTTGTTGACTAATGTAGAAATATAATAAAGTTTCATTCATATAATAGAAATATCATCAAGTTTCATTCATATGAAAAACAACAAAAGAGATAAACATGAACGACAACAAAATTATAATAAGAACAGCCCAGACAACAATTGACATCAAAGCAAACTAAGAACATCTGGAAAAAAAAAATATAATTATAGAAGCAAACTAAGAACATCTGACACAAAAGCTACTTCTTCACCATTGTAAGTATCATTGCTGCAATTACAATGAATCCTCCCCATGAGACAACCACAAATTGGCGGAATAATTTCTCCCTTTCTTTTGATGCCATTGCTTCAAATTCAAGATTTTTCTTCTCCTCGGCAAACATTTCTGCAGTAACATTTGCTGAAATTCTTGAATTGATCCCTTGCTGAGTTTCTCGAAGAGTGGCTTCAAGCTCTCTGATTTCGTCTTTTTGATGATGAATCTGCTCTCTAGTCTCAATTAATCGAACCTTCTGCCTACCATAAGGTTTCTCTTTGTCCGTCCACATTGAGAACCCATGAGTATCACATCTCAAAAACATTCTTCCAGGATTCTCATCGGTCCATGACTGGGTCATTTTCGTCGGTTTTCTGCAGTGGCAAAGAGGAGCTTCCTGGTGGTTGTAGTTCTAGTTGAATGAGTTTGCAGATGATGATGAGTTTTCCACTGTGAGTGTAAAGAAATTGAAAGAGAAGGTGATATGTGAGATTGAGGAGTTAATTGATTTAGGGTTAGATTTTAAGAATCGTTTTGGAGAAAAAAGACCATCGAAACCATTGAAAAAGGGGAGGTGATCTTGAAATCCAAAAGTGAATGTTTATATGGATATTAATTATATCATAAGGACAAAAATATCCATTCGTATAATGACACATGGTTAAGAAAAATTGTAAGACTCGGCTGGGGAAAAGAACGGAAGAATCCATAAGTATATGTGTATATGGATACATTTTAAGATATCCATTTCAGAAATGACATATGGTTAAATATGTAGTGACAGATAGCTATCCATTTATGTAATGATATATGGATACGCATATAAATCCATAAAGTTTTTCAGTGAGGAAACATGTGTAATATATTAAATTGATTCATAATCTACAAATTGAATTCGTAACCAATTCTGGGTTTAGTTTGACCAATCTAGATTTCACAGACATGAATTTGTAGACCAAAATCGATTGATAACTGTAAGGTGGCTAAATTTTGGTGTATCTAAGTTAAAGACTATCTATTTCAGTGAGGGAACATGTTTAATTAAATGGATTAGTGATCAAAAATTGAAAGCGTAACCAATTCTGGGTTTGGTTTGAGCATTCAAAAATTCACAGACATGAATTTCAGACCAAATCGATTGATAATTGGAAGGGGAAAATATTTCTGAGTTTTTCGATAAAGTGATGCCAATTCGTGTGCCTAAAAACGTGAAAGCTGAACTGCTCATGGGTGAAAGTTGGATGATATCGAAATATCAGTGGGATTTGTGTAGCAAAACGTGTGACTGTATTCTCGGAATCTGAGATGGAGATATGGAAAATTCTTGAAGAAGAATAGAGAGAATTCGTGGATGAGGTGAAAAACTGGAAACGAGCAAAATCTTTAGAAATTTGCAATAGAATTATTTTCACCGGAGACACAGGACAAGAAGACACCGGAGAGGGAAGAATGATGACCGGAGAAGAAGATATAGGGTAGGGTGAAAATAATGATGACCGGAGAGAGTAATGGTAAAAAACGAGATTGTAGTGAATAATGGATAAGTGTAAATAGAGGGTATAATTGGAAAAAAGGGTGTAACAAAATGAGATAAGTCCACCAAAATACTGAAGTGCCTTTGGTGGTCATAAAAAAGATAAAAAGTATTTGTGGTGGTAATTATCTAAAAAAAACAGGTTTATTAGTCTCGAGCTACTTTATACTCAAAACTTTTAATGTTATTTAGTTTCTATGTTGAAAAGGATTTTTTTTTTTATATGTTATTCAATCTTATACGGTTTTGTTATACATTTTAATTAAAAAATCGAATTATATACCTAAATTTCATTATTATATACCTAATTTCTTATAAAATGTAATAAAAAAATACAAAAATTTCATATAACTATTTTTCATATATATATATATATATACTATTATTTAAGCAGACATTTTGTAAGATATTGCATAAATACCATTACAAAATAAAAAGAAATAATTGAAATAGGAAATAATAGAAATGTCTTTTGAATTTATTAAAGAGAATATGAATATAAATCAGAAGCATATTTAGTTTCTTTTCTTATTAAGATATTTAAATATATTCTATTATTTTAAATATTAATCAATTCATATATATCCAAAGAAAAAATTCTATTAAAATATTGCAATATTTTTCATTTAGTTTTTTATAACTAATTTATATTATACTTGAAAATCAGTTCAATAATATTTTAAAAAATTAAAATATGTTTTCAAGATTTAAAATTGTAGTTCTTTGCGGATTGGTCTAAAACATTATAATTTATTATGAAATAGATTAAGTACATGGGTTAGTCAGATTTGATAATATATATGTATATATATATATATATAATATTAATAAGACATAATATAGAATTCATTAAGCAAAAGTGATAACATGATATCAAATAAATAAAAAATCACAATCAAATTTCTGTTCTACTAAATCATGTTGATAAGTATATATATTACTTACATGATGTCAAAAAAAAAAAGTATATATATTACTTACATCACTTTTATATTTAAAAATTAGTTATATATTAAATCTCAAAACGATAAAATAATTTCATTAATATGATGTTTATCCAACTTGAGTGTATAAGTAAATATTAACTTTGTAATATTTATATATACAGTTAGTTTACATGCTAACCAATATTAACCAAAATCTTAAAATTACATTTTAAAATAATTTTAAAATTTTTACCAAACACTGTGTGTGGGAGTTAATTTCTAGTATATATATATATATATATATATATATACTATAAGTAATATATATATATATATATATATATAAGTAATTAACTGGTTAATAAGGTATATGAGTTTTAGATCTTTTACATGTAAAAATATGGCTGAATTGTCTCTATCTAGAGATTATAAATGCAAGAGAGTGATATGCTCAAAGTTAAATCCCTAAGCTACTCTGCAAGAGCACAAATGTGCAGTTGTAGTATCTAGGGGTCGAACCACAGAGACAAGAAATCACTCAATAAACCTTATGTAGATAGAGTTACGCTAAGCCAAGATATGCGAAATAAATAGTGTTGCGACAAAAGTAAATAGAATAGCAATGAAGACAATTGTAAATTCGATGTGATAAAGGATAGGTCTAGGGTGATTTTCAGGAGATCAATGAATGCAAATCAACTTAACAAGTCAGGATTCAGTTATTAAGCACAGTTCTTGAACTCGAAACATAGAACTATAATTAACCAACTTCCGTTGTGAGAATTATCTAAGTTAAAATCCTAGAATCCCAAATTCCTTTGTAAATCCTACAAATTTAAACCAGCTTTAATGCACAAGTTCGATATGTTCACAAAGCTCCTAAACCAAATTCCTTTGCGAATAGTTACTTTGCTCAACTCAGGTTCTTTCCAGTTATTCAATTACACTTCCGTGTCAATTAAGCAACCTAAGATCTAAGTTCTAGGTGATCAGTCCAGAATTAGCTTTAAGAACAACCTAAGGTGAAGAACAAATAGATATGAACCCTAACTGGCAAGTTAATCAAACATTCAAAGAAAACCCTAATTAACCCTAAACCTAACAGATGATTTACTCAGACATGGTTATTGAAACAACAAACATGATGAATAGAAAGCAATAGAATAAATCAAAATAGATAAAGGGGTTCGAAATCTTCTCTCTAAACGAACAGAGTACAGACTTGTCTCCCAAAGCTCAGAAATCGCAAAAGCCGAAAACTCAGAGTATCTCTCTCTCTAAAATCTAAGGTGTCCGTAAAAAGGGAATAAAAATCCTATATATATCTCTAAGACACGTTTTGGGCTTCCTTGAAAACGTTTGGGCCCAACTCCTTCTTCAAATAGGAAACAAAATCGCCTTTTCCTTATTTCTCTGACAAGTGTCGCGCGTCACTCTCCATGGTGTCGAGCGTCACCAAAGCACAAAATCCATACTTGACAAATTTGATCCTGATTAAGCTCCAAAGTGCTCCAAAGTCTCCAGTTAAGCTCCAAACGTACCTATGACCTGAAAAGACTCCAAAAGACTCGAAAGACACTAAAAAGACTCTATAAATAAGACATATACCATGGTTAAAAACCATAAAAACCATGATATATCAACTCCCCCAGACTTAGCATTTGCTTGCCCTCAAGCAAACAGAACACCAAACAAGAGAAAGAAGTTTGAAAACACAGAGACTCAACCTTTCATTGGAACATCGCCCTTGACCAATTGCCTGCAACTCAACTATTGCTTCCTCATTCCAAATCGAACCACCATGTACTTCTCCGCAGACATTCACAGCTTTCCAGATTAAGTCCAAAATTCCACAACATTGTCCATAAACCCTCATCGCTGGATCTCACTGATGATTCCAATGCCCAGAACCTTCTAGATTCTTTCCCATTCTGTACTCAAACAAATCAGCCTTACAAACTTTGGTACCTTTTCTCTCCCCCAGACTTATTCTTTTCGCACATTCATCATCTCTTTTCTTCTCTTTTTCTTATGGCGCATACTCGACAAGGATAAAGCTGCGAGTACTGATGGTGTTTGACACCAAGTCCCCGAGTTGTCCCCTTACCTTGTATCAAAGGTTTTCAGCGAATAGTGGGGTCATGGGAAACATTCCTACCCCTCACTTCCTTCCTTTGTATGATCATTCCAACTTAGAAGTGAAATAATGGGATCCTTGGAAACATTCCTAACCCTTCACTCCTAAGCGAAAATCATCTCAATCTTTTTGCCTTTTTCTTTCTTAGCTCGTCACAAGGGAGAGAAATCACTTCATTAAATTTCACACAGGCTTTCATTGATCAAGTACGAATGAGGAATCAAGCTCTAAGGCATTAGTCACATCAGCGAGTTAAAAGTGAAGTTCAGTACTTAGCTCAGGTTAGTGGATTTTGTTGGAAACATGGACGCCTCTAGTCAACTGGTCAGCCTTTGGATTTTTCATTAGTCGGATCTAGACTGAATCTGCAGCAGTGGCACTTAGGTGAAAGGTCAGCACAATAATTCCAGGAAAAGCATCATGATCTCCAACAAGTTTTGACTCAAAAACGTTTTGACACAACTGACTCTAAAGAAAAACAAACACAATGTTAGCAACTACCTCCCCCAGACTTGAACAACACTGTCCCCAGTGTTATCAAATCCGAAGTTGGTGACAAAAGAGAAAGTCAGAAGGAAGAATGCAACGGGTTAGAATATCTTACTACTCAGTTAGGTCGACCAACACACAGCTCAGATTCAGAAGAAAACAAGCTTAGGTCGAAAGTGCAAGGGTGGTGACGCGCGATACCAAAGATGGTGTCGCTCGACACCACAGTGCAGAGAGCAATCGTCGCGATCATCTATGTTAGCACTGTCAGATCACTCAGAGAAAAGTTAGTAGTAACAATACAACCCATAGATGCATAAATCCAACAAAGTCTCACAACAGGTGTGGCTGACACAACAGACTCAAACAGACGAAAATAAAAGAGAAGAAAAACAGAAGACAAGAAAACAGAACCAGAATGACAAAGGAACTAGTCCTCATTGCTAGTAGTAGCATCATCAGATGGCGTGGGTGAGCGAGATCGCGGGCGAGTAGGGCGAACACATCCGCAGCGAGAGAGAGTAGCGATGGCACTCCAGATGCTCTGAAAACTCTGAATGACATACCGCTGGAAAGCAGCAACCTCCATGGGAACCTCTGGCTCAGTGGGAAGATCAGGGAGAGGTACTGTGGTGTCTGCGGAGCGAGGTATCTGATCGTCCTCGGAAGTGGAAGCACGAGCTCTGGAAGAAGAACCGCAAGACACAGTAATCAAGACTCTCCTCTCGGGCATGAAACGAAGCGCGGCGCAGGTGGTGCCTATGTCAGTGCGTGCACGATCAGGGAGCTGAATCCGGTATGAACCAGCTGTAGTGCGAAAGGACCACTGATTGTTGTGGTTAATCCAGGAAGCATGGCGTAGGTGATCCAAATCAATAGCTCGGCGAGTCGTGACAATGGTGCTGTTCTCCGTGCTGATCCGAAAATACTGGAAGATAGGGGTCAGCAAGCTACCAACAGATTCAGTGCGCTGCGTCGTACCTGCTCCAGAGAAAGGTTTGGTTTGCAAAGAAACCAAGTGATGAGCGAAAACAGCTCCCATGTTGACATCAGTAGCGTGCGCTGAACTCCGGTAATGCTCACCATCTGTCAAATCACCAATGCCAACATAAAGAAGAGCCAACTCAGAGAGACGCATCTTACCCGGGGTCGACTTGCACTGAATAGTGTTGCCCAGGACACGTAGAAGGCATCGCAGAACAGGGTGGCGCACGTCGGTCTGAGATGTAGTCTTCGAATCATAACGCCCATTCCCAAAATGGGACCAGAAATCCTGCACATCGAACATCTGAGTAGGGAGGGTGACTCTCGGGAGATCCTTGCGAAACCCATATAAGGCATATAGGTCGCGAAAAGGGAGCCTGTAACGAACTCCGCGGATCATGAAAGTCAGAGTGCCCTCCTGCGCATTTGGAGCATGTTCGTTGGTGTAGTAGATGCGAACAGAGGCGAGGAACTGACGAACAAGGTCAGGAAACAGATCGTAGGGTCGGGTAGCCATAGATCCCAATCCAAGCTTCGTCAACAAACGCAGGAGCTCAGAATCCAAACCCAAACGCCTCATATCCAGAATGTCCAAGAACCTGGTGGGAAGTATCTTCACATTGAGCCAGGCGTTGTAGAAGAAAGTGTCGTAATCATCCCAGTCATCTGAAATTGGCCTGTGTAGACACTCAACGCTCTCAGCAACAGCTCGAGGTGGCTCGTCCCAGATCCTGCGTGTTGGAATGCGCAGATTCTCTCGTTTAGGCCAAGGGCGCCTAATCCTCTCGTCAGGTGAATCAGGGAGTGCAGGAGGCGATGGTGGCGGTGAGGCGGAGGCTCGTGGTGGTGCAGCCGGGCGAAGATGGGAAGTCGGGAACACCTGCAACTCCTAGGAGTCAAGGAATTTGACCAAGTAACGAGATCGTGCGAGTACAGCTTTCACGGTTGCACGTTGCCACAAGTCACCATCCAAAACCTCGACATGGTCTCGGAGTTGGAAGGTTAATTCGACTGGAGGTTGCGAACTGGAGGCGGCGTCCCTGCATTGTCGCTTGCGTGGAGGCATCTATTTGTGAGTGACGGGCGACACCTAGGGTGGTGACGTGCGACACTTGCAAAGTGCGAATGCTATTGTCCTCGTGCCCGATCCGCTTCCGATTCCCCTCCGGTTCTGGAATTCCGGTTAAGCTAGGTCCGAAACTTGAAAATTTTTTTTTTTTTTTTTTTTTTTTTTTTTTTGAATAGAGGTAACAAGTGACAGGCGACACCTAGTATGGTGTCGCTCGACACCAGCCCTGTTTCACCTGAAACATGAAAAGAAAAACGAAAATCAATTGAAACAAAAAGACTTATTTACAGACTCACCGGTGGATTGCCTTCCACCAAGCGCTTGTTTAAAGTCATTAGCTTGACTTGATGGCGATTCAGGCAGGAGGTGCACCATCCAGAGGCACGATATGTCCATCCGGAATCTCAGCTTTGGCCCAGTAGTGCTTCACTCTTTGTCCATTCACTGTGAACTCTCTGCTACCATCTGGTGTGAGGAGGACGACAGCGCCATAGGGGCGAACCTCTTTGACTATGAAAGGGCCTGACCATCGAGAACGAAGTTTACCAGGAAACAATTGCAAACGAGAGTTATACAGAAGTACCTGATCATTCGGTTCGAATTGCCTAGAGAGGATTTTTGAATCATGATACGCCTTGGTCCTCTCTTTGTACAACTTCGAATTCTCATAGGCATGGTGCCTGATTTCATCCAACTCATTCAGCTGTATCAGTCGCCTCTCTGCAGCAGACTTGATGTCGAAATTCATCAGCTTTATCGCCCAGGCTGCCTTGTGTTCAATCTCCACTGGAAGGTGACAAGGCTTTCCATAGAGCAGGTGGAAAGGTGTGGTGCCTAGAGGTGTTTTGAACGCTGTCCTGTACGCCCAGAGTGCATCGTCCAACTTCGCAGCCCAATCCTTTCGAGTTTTACCCACTGTCTTCTCCAGAATCTCTTTGATCTGACGATTCGAGACTTCCACCTGTCCACTTGTCTGAGGGTGATAAGGAGTTGCAACTCGATGATGAACTCCATGCTTCCTTAGGAGTTTTTCGAAAATCTTGTTAATAAAGTGAGAACCACCATCACTTATAACAATTCGAGGCACTCCAAATCGAGGAAAGATGATGGTCTTGAACATCTTAAGGACCACTGAAGAATCGTTGGTGGGACTGGCAATGGCTTCGACCCACTTTGAGACATAATCAACAGCAACCAGGATGTACTTGTTTCCATAAGAAGAGGGAAAAGGACCCATGAAATCGATACCCCAGCAGTCGAATACCTCAACCTCAAGGATGAAATTCTGTGGCATCTCATGTCGTTTGCTGATCTTTCCTCTCCTTTGACAAACATCGCACTGCGAGATGAATGCATGTGCGTCGCGAAACATGGTAGGCCACCAGAAACCTGCTTGAAGAACCTTAGACACTGTTTTGAATGTTGCAAAGTGTCCAGCATATTCGGATCCATGACAATGAAACAGCACTTCTGGAACCTCTGACTCTGCAATGCATCTTCTGTAAATCCCATCAGAACAGTGCTTGTACAGATATGGCTCATCCCAGTGGTATCTTCGCAGCTCTCTCAGGAACTTCTTCTTTGCATAGCCCTTAAAGTTCTCAGGCTCAGCCTCTGCAGCGAGATAGTTGGCAATATCGGCATACTAAGGGCGTTGGGTAGCGGATAAAGCAGCTGAACTGGTCTCAGGAAGTCTGTTTCGAATTTGGGAGGTCTCTGTGTTCGCCTGAGAAAGGTGACGCGCGACACTAGTGGTGGTGTCGCTCGTCACTAACGTTCCTCCAACTCGAAAAACCTGCAATTCTTCGTCAAAACTGCTCTGGAATTCGGTTTCCACATAATACACATTCTCCTCTGGCAGGAAATCGTCTATGGGTACGTCGTCTTCAACCCTGATGCGTGAAAGATGATCTGCCACACCATTCTCAACCCCCTTCTTGTCCTTGACCTCAATATCGAATTCTTGAAGGAGTAGCACCCATCGCAGCAACCTAGGCTTCGCATCCTTCTTCTGCATCAAGTATTTGAGTGCAGAATGGTCTGTGTGCACAATCACTTTCGATCCCACAAGGTATGGCCGAAATTTCTCAAAAGCAAAGACCACAGCCAACAGCTCTTTCTCAGTAGTAGCATAATTCCTTTGAGCATCATCCAGAGTTCGGCTGGCATAGTAGATGGCATGAAGCTTTTTATCCTTCTTATGTCCTAGAACAGCACCAACAGCAAAATCACTAGCATCACACATTACCTCAAAAGGCAAATTCCAGTCAGGAGGCTGCACAATGGGGGCGCTGATCAGGGCATGCTTGATCTGTTCGAACGCAGAAAGGCACTCATCTGTAAACTCAAACTTAGCATCTTTGCAGAGCAGAGCAGTAAGAGGGCGTGCAATCTTGCTGAAATCTTTGATGAAGCAACGATAGAAACCTGCATGACCCAGAAAACTTCTAACCGATTTCGCAGAATCAGGTGGTGGCAAGCTCGTCATGACGTCAATCTTCGCGCGATCCACTTCGATGCCAGCTGCAGAAACCTTATGCCCAAGCACAATCCCATCTCTGACCATAAAGTGACACTTTTCCCAGTTAAGGACCAAGTGTTTCTCTTCACAGCGAGCCAGAACCTTGCAGAGGTTATCCAGACAGTCCTTAAAAGATGATCCGTAGACGGAGAAATCATCCATAAAGACCTCCATGAAATCCTCAATCATGTCAGTGAAGATGGACATCATACATCTCTGAAACGTCGCAGGAGCATTACAGAGTCCAAAGGGCATCCTGCGATATGCGAAAGTGCCGTATGGACATGTAAAGGTGGTCTTCTCCTGATCGTCTGGGTGGATAGGGATCTGGAAAAATCCTGAGTACCCATCGAGGAAGCAGTAGTAGGGATGGCTTGCAAGTCTCTCCAGCATCTGATCAATAAAGGGCAATGGGAAGTGATCTTTCCTGGTTGCTGCATTCAGCTTCCTGTAATCGATGCACATCCTGTGTCCAGTCACTGTGCGCGTCGGAATCAACTCATCCTTGTCATTCTTCACAACTGTAACCCCTCCTTTCTTGGGAACCACGTGCACAGGACTCACCCAGGCACTATCTGAAATTGGATAGATGATTCCAGCTTCCAGCAACTTCATGATCTCCTTTGTGACGACGTCTTTCAGGTTAGGGTTCAGCCTGCACTGGTGCTCGATCGACGACTTCGACTCATCCTCCAGGTGGATTCGATGCATGCACAAGTCTGGTGAGATACCTGAAATATCATCAAGAGAATAGCCAAAAGCTTTCCGATGCTTGCGCAGCTTGCTCAGTAGTAAGGTAACCTCGGCATTATTCAAAGAAGAGTTGATAATGACTGGATAAGTAGAATTAGAGCCCAGGAATGCGTACCTTAGTCCTGCAGGGAGTTGTTTGAACTCAATCTTAGGTGCTTTCTCCTCACTCCAGTCGGATAACTGCTTCACCTTTGCAGGAGTCTCAAGCTGTTCAACCTGCGATGCTAGCTGCATCACATGCTCGCTGGAGTCCAACATCTTCGAGTAAGATGCTGAAATTTCGTCCAAGTGTTCAGCTTCAGATGCAGACGTGGTCAAAGCTCTCTCAAGTGGGTCTGTAGGAAGCATCTCATGGAAAAACTCCTCAGCAAACTCTGTGAGAGTGTCGACATAGAAGGTCTGACCATCGATGGTGGGCTTCTTCATCAGCTTGTCCATGTCAAAGTTCATCACCAGATCTCCAACATTCAGAGCAATCCTGCCTTTCCTGACATCGATGATAGCACCTGCTGTAGCTAGAAAAGGTCTCCCAAGGATAAGAGGATCTTTAGGCTCCTCTCCATACTCCAAAACCACAAAGTCAGTCGGTATCATGCAGTCTCCAACCTTGATTGGAACATCTTCTAGCACCCCTTCAGGTATCCTTGTCGAACGATCAGCTAGGATGAGGGAGATCCTTGTTGGCTTGAAATCAGTCATGCCGAGATTGACAGCTACCGAATAAGGCATGAGATTAACACTTGAACCTAGATCACACAGCGATCTCTTGAATCTCTCTGTGAAAATAGAGCAATCCAAGACAAAGCTTCCTGGATCAGACAGCTTCTCTGGAATTCGGTTCTGAATCACTGCACTGACTTGCTCAGATATCATCATCACTCCCTGTTCATGGCTGAGATTATTGGTTACCATTCGTTTCACATAGCGTCTGATGACAGGGGTGATTTTTACAGCATCAACCAAAGGTATCTCAATCACAAGCTTTTCCATTAGAGCTTTGCATCGTGCATCATCAAGCTCTTGCTTGGACTTCCTAGGGCTCCTTGGGTAAGGAACTTTAGGTTTGTAGACTTTTTCCTCTGCAGATTTCGGATTCGGAGCATCAACAGCTTCGCTCTGCAATTGGTGACGCGTGACACTAGTGGTGGTGTCGCTCGTCACCGGCTCTGCAATCTCAGGAACTGCTTCAGAACCTTCTAAGTCCACGACTTCAGGTGCAGGAGGCGTCTTCGTGGGCTCAGAACGCAGATTTTTACCACTCCTCAACGTGATAGCACTGCAGTGATGCCTTGGATTGGTGTCAGTCTTCCCAGGAAGAAAACCCTCTTGCCTTTTAACAGAACCTGCAGTTTGGGCTACCTGTGTATCGAGCTGCTTGACATGGGTGTTCAGAGCTTCGATTTTTCCATTCAGATCGAGGTAGAGAGCATCCATCTTCCCATTAAAGTCCACGGTGAGCTTCTGCTGACCTTCCAGAATCTGTTCCAGCATAGACTTCATCTCATTGTCAGGATTTTGAGGTTGAGATGAAGGAGTGCTGTAGTGTCTGGAAAAACTGTTGTTGGAGAAAGGTTTCTGGTACTGAGGCTTAGGCGTGTAACCAGAGAAATTCTAATTACTGTTGAAGGTATTCCTCTGATTGTTTCCATTGTAATTTCCACTGTAGCTTCTGTTACCTTGCTGATTACCAAACCTCTGACCCTGAAATCCTGATCCACTGACAAAGTTGACATCCTCTTCCTCAGCTGCATCCTCAGGTTCGAAACTCTCCACCTCCTGTGCGAATCTGACCGATTTCTTACCCACTAAAAGGCTGTGCACAGAGTCAAGTTTAGCCTTCACTTCAGCGATCTGCGATCTATCCATGTTCCCAGCTTGCTTCTTTCGCTCAAGATCAGCATTCTTGGTGCTGTTGCTGGATGCCAAATTTTCGATGAGCTCAACAGCTTCGTCTGGGTATCTGGTGTTGAAGTTACCATTGCTTGCTGCATCAAGTGCCATCTGATACCTCCAGTCGATGCCTCTGAAGAAAATACCCAGCAACTGCACATCGCTGAAGCCATGATGAGGGCAGTCTCACTGGTACGATTTGAATCGCACCCAAGAAGCCTTGAACGCTTCAGTAGGGTCCTGAGAGAAAGTCGAAATTTTCGTCCTCAACTCCTCAGACCTAGCATCGTCGAAGAAGTTGTGCAGGAAGGCGTTCCTGGTCTCTTCCCAAGTGGTGAGTGATCCTGGCTCCAACTGCTTCAACCAGTTAGCTGCTTCTCCAGCAAGAGAGTAAGGGAACAGCTTGCAGAGGAGGAAATCATTGGACACTCCATTGTATTTGATGCTGGTGATCAAATCCTCAAACCTCTCGATGTGATCCATAGGGTGCTCATGAGAATGGCCATGGAATGGATGCTGACCCACAAGAGTGTAGTACACAGGCTTCAGCTCAAAATCGTTTCTTTGAAATGCAGGAGCGCGAATCGCAGAACGATTTGCATAGAACTGCTCAGGCCTGTTGTAGTCTCCAAGTGTTCGTCCACGTCCAGCTGCAGGTGCAGGTTCCCTCGCATTCCGATCCTCTGGAACGTTCCTCTGTTGTGGAACGATCGCAGCATTCCCACGCGGTGCAGGTGGTGGATTCTGGTCAACAACATCCACAGGTAAAGGAGCTGGTGGAATGATGTTACCATCTCCATCAATCCTTTGGCCTCTCGCATTGCACAGATGACCCTCTCGGTCTCTCCAGGTTCCATCATCATCACGAACAAGTCCATTGGCGTTTTCCATCATTGCCGGATCTCTTGCTTTCCGCTTCGTTCGCTCTAACTCAGCTAGCTGTTCGTTGCTCAAATTCACTAGCGGGATGTCCTTGTTGCTCCTGGTTCCACGAGTATGCATAAACCTGAAACAGCAAAAACAAAGAGAGAAAACGAAAATAAGTAAACTAGGTTAAAGAAAAGAAGGTGTCGCGCGACACCACAAGTGGTATCGCTCGACACTAAGTCGAAAAACTTAGTCGAAACTCAAAGACTAGGTTTAATGGCGAAATCAAGTCCCCGGCAACGGCGCCAAAACTTGATATGCTCAAAGTTAAATCCCTAAGCTACTCTGCAAGAGCACAGATGTGCAGTTGTAGTACCTAGGGGTCGAACCACAGAGACAAGAAATCACTCAATAAACCTTATGTAGATAGAGTTACGCTAAGCCAAGATATGCGAAATAAATAGTGTTGCGACAAAAGTAAATAGAATAGCAATGAAGACAATTGTAAATTCAATGTGATAAAGGATAGGTCTAGGGTGATTTTCAGGAGATCAATGAATGCAAATCAACTTAACAAGTCAGGATTCAGTTATTAAGCACAGTTCTTGAACTCGAAACACAGAACTATAATTAACCAACTTCCGTTGTGAGAATTATCTAAGTTAAAATCCTAGAATCCCAAATTCCTTTGTAAATCCTACAAATTTAAACCAGCTTTAATGCACAAGTTCGATATGTTCACAAAGCTCCTAAACCAAATTCCTTTGCGAATAGTTACTTTGCTCAACTCAGGTTCTTTCCAGTTATTCAATTACACTTCCGTGTCAATTAAGCAACCTAAGATCTAAGTTCTAGGTGATCAGTCCAGAATTAGCTTTAAGAACAATCTAAGGTGAAGAACAAATAGATATGAACCCTAACTGGCAAGTTAATCAAACATTCAAAGAAAACCCTAATTAACCCTAAACCTAACAGATGATTTACTCAGACATGGTTATTGAAACAACAAACATGATGAATAGAAAGCAATAGAATAAATCGAAATAGATAAAGGGGTTCGAAATCTTCTCTCTAAACGAACAGAGTACAGACTTGTCTCCCAAAGCTCAGAAATCGCAAAAGCCGAAAACTCAGAGTATCTCTCTCTCTAAAATCTAAGGTGTCCGTAAAAAGGGAATAAAAATCCTATATATATCTCTAAGACACGTTTTGGGCTTCCTTGAAAACGTTTGGGCCCAACTCCTTCTTCAAATAGGAAACAAAATCGCCTTTTCCTTATTTCTCTGACAAGTGTCGCGCGTCACTCTCCATGGTGTCGAGCGTCACCAAAGCACAAAATCCATACTTGACGAATTTGATCCTGATTAAGCTCCAAAGTGCTCCAAAGTCTCCAGTTAAGCTCCAAACGTACCTATGACCTGAAAAGACTCCAAAAGACTCGAAAGACACTAAAAAGACTCTATAAATAAGACATATACCATGGTTAAAAACCATAAAAACCATGATATATCAGAGAGTGTGTGAGATATGGTACATACAACTCACTAAATGCAGGATAACTCAGTTTATTTAGTGGTTAAATCTGCCATCCAACACCAAGATTTGATAAAGTGGCCAACTGGATACTTCTGTGTAAGATCATTTTTTGAACTCAAAACACAGAGGTATAATCTTTCCACTGTCGTGGCTCTGATCACTATGCTTTAACAATCTAATAATTTTTTTTTAGAAGGTTATGATAAGAAGAAAGCACACATTAGTTTGAGTAAGTTAAGATTGTTCACTAGACTCTGGAACTTGACTTTTGGAAGGTTACGACGCCTAGCTCACCTGATGCTAGATCGAGTAATCAACAACCTTTTTGAATGTTAATTAACCCAAAATCATTCGCTGGTTAGCTACTCCAGCTCCTGCATTTATAACAAGTAAAAGCGAAGAACCATAAGATAAGCTGTTTTAAACAAGTTGATATCAAAATAACTTGTTATGCACTTAATAAGTGAATTACTCACACATGGTGATGATAAAAGTATAGAGATATTGAAAAGAATTCATAACTTTATTAAAGAGATAAGAGTTTAGAAAGATTAAACCGAGAATCATTGAGCAAAGGTGAGAAAAGTTCTCTTAAAATCTCTTTGAATCTAAAAAAAGATTAACAATGAAGAAGAAAGGCCTTGGCCGATTTAGATTTTATTATAGGGTTTAGGTTAGAAACAAATATATATAGTTTTAAAGAGAAAAAGAAAGTTTGGGCAGAGCTTGGCCCCAATTCGGACATGTCTTCAGTAAAACCAACGTATCTCTTGACCGCTGGTCCGATTGACTTCAAACCAGTTTAATTTAAGAGATGACTCAATGATGACTAAAATTTCATCGCAATCCATCACCGGGAAGGCATCCGTAAACCATAAAACATCTGATGCTGAATCGCAGCTCCTTTGAGAAGGTCCGCCTTCATGGTTTCTTGGTACTTGGCTGATCTTGTGGACTTGGAAAGATGTCTTCGACATGGTCTACTCTTTTGTGGCTCCTTTTTGCATTCTTTTTGATGATTTGACCTATTAAGACTTTAAAACTACAAATACAAGAAAACTACTTCAAAAAACATAAAACGAATAAAAATACTTAGATAGAATACCAAAAACGTTATTGAAAACAGTAAAATATAAAGTATATCACTAAACTAGGGACTAAGCTTTGTTTTTCGACTACTTTTTATCCGCAAACTGATGGGCAGACTGAAGTTGTCAATGGGATTTGTCTAGTTTTTTGCAAGCACTCATTACAAAAACAAAAACATTAGGTCTTGGGAAGATTGTTTGCCACGAGTTTGCATATAATCATGCTGTTCATTCTACTACTATGTTGTCACCATTTTAGTTAGTTTATGGATTTAATCCTCTTAACACCTTTGAATTTAACTCATTTACTTTTGAGTGAGTGTGTTAGTCTTGCTGGGAAAAAGAAACAGGTTGCTATTCGTTAACTGAGGTTTGAAGAATCGTTTTATGTCAAGTCTAGGGCACAAGGATCATGAGATCATTCTCAGACCTTGTCATCTTACTCCATGAGCCTTCCTTCTAAAGTTCCACCGCGTCACTTTATTGGTTTGTTCTAAGTCGAGTTTGGGGCATATCTCATCATCCTGCTTCGCAAATCATCAAAGATCAAGGATTATCAGTCTACCATCCTTAATTAGACTGCGATCAAGAAGGGTCCAGATTCATATCATTGCCAAAAAAAACATTTCACTACTTTCTCTCCATTAGTCTTTTAGTCGATTTATAATGAAAATATCGAGGATTTAAGGATACTCTCATTCAAGCAGAAGAGATTATTTGATATCTCAAATAGATGGATAACTCGAAAAACCATAAACTGTCTATGGAATACAAAAATTTATTACTATATGATTAAACAATTTTTATGAGATCTTTTCGTGATTTTTAATGCTTGAATCCTGTAAATACAGTTTAACATAGAAAAAAGAAAGAATTAAAAATGCATAAGACAATTCTATCTGAGTTTCCTTTATGATATAACTTCCTTGGGTAGGCATTTATGCAATAATATACAACTTTTAATCAGAAACTTCAACAGTGAACTGCATATGAAAGAACAAAATATCATCAAGTTGATACGTATAAGATAAATACAAAGTTTTACATAGATAAATCTTATATTATCTGCATAAGAGCAGGACAATTATATGGAACGACACATTCTAATTTTGTTCACAACTATAATACAATTTCAGCTTAACATAAGCTCTACATGTAAAAAATCTTGATGTAAATTTAAAAGAATATATGATACAAATAATTTTAACCTTCTACGAAATGGCAGACTATAATTTTCTCAAATATCGACTATAAAAAATCTTTATATAACTTGCAGGCATGGTCTTGTGTTCTGTCGAACAATTAAAAAAAACTTTCATGGGGGTTGCACAATTCAAAGTTAATAGTCTTCTCAAATTTGTTCACATTGTGGCTAAAAAATATCAGACATGGTTGGCAAATAACTGATCTTAATGAATTCACAAAAGTTATTTTGAAGATTTCTTTTCAAAATGATAAGAAACAAAACTTTTAGAATCATAAATAAATGAACAAAACATGAGGTATAAGATGGCTGGACAAACAAAGAAAGTCTATTTTAGACTACATGAACAAATCTTAAAATCATGGCTTCATATTTGTAAACACCATATGCATTAACGATTATGAACATAATAATCATTAATGAGGACATGATAAAACGTATAAATAGATTTAAGGGAGCGGGTATGTTTTCAATCTTGTGACTTCCACTTACTTTCATTTCAATATTTCACCATTTTTAATCAATTTAATTGTAAAAATTCTGTATATAAAACTCCATTGCAATGTATATCTAATCTATATACTATAAAATCTTTTGGATTTTCCCTTTTTGAAAATATAACTTGTAATCACTATGTTTCTTACCTGTTTGTTTTACTAAAGTTTTTAGCTTGATTTCTTAGCCCATGAATGCGTTGGAAGCCAACACCAATTCTTCTTCTCCAAAATGCCTAAACCAGAAAGACCTTGTTCGTTTCCATATTCTTTTAATATATATATTTTTTTCATATTATTATGTGTAAAATAATCCTTATTCTCCTACACGATTCAGTCATTATCCAAGTTTACAGTTTATCAAAACTTGAGTTCCTACAACATTTTTGAATAGTATATGGCCTTTATTAAAACCTTCGATTACACAAACCCCTTGTAAGATGAAATAATCAAAGTTCTCTCTTGTTTTAGGTTAAGAGACAAGACATACAAATAAAAAATCTTTTATGTTTTTTTATATTCTCTCTCTAAATTTTTTCTCAATCTTTTAAGAAATAGTTACAATAATTTGTAAAATAACCATAAACATAAAGGATGCAATGGTTTAGTAAAATATTCATAATTCCAAGAGTTGCAAAGGTTTAGTAAAACAACCAAAAACTCAAGAGTTGCAATGGCTTAATGAAATAACTATAACACTTAAATCTCTCCAAAGATAATATTTATATTCAAGTTGATGACAACATATTTTAATATTCAATCTGATGTGCATTTGAGTTGAATACAAAAATTTATGAAACTAATTTTCCTCTATGGATGTAACTGATAGGATTATTGAGGATATATAATATTATATATGATGTAGTTTTAGTTTCTGGAATGATCAAACAATCATTAAATAAACAATTTAAAATTGTTAAAATATTTTATAATTTTATTAGATTAGAAATATATTATTGTACATATTAGAACGTAACTTACATTTCAGAAGTTGATATTAACTAAATAATCAAGTTATCTTAATAAGTTCTTTGTATACAACACAAAATTATGACGATATCCATATAAACTTGTCACACATTTCGTTCTTCACTTTCATCTTTATCGAAGATCTCTCAGTATAATCTATATTCTCTCATTGTGAACTCTATCAAATAGTGATCTAAGATTTTGAGAATATTTGTAAGTTTGAATATTGAGGATTTCTTTGGTTGCTAGAGCAAAAGGGGTAAACGGATAGCATACTGGATTTCACTACAAATATAAAGCCAAATCTTCTCTGTGAATTGCTCATCCGTGGTTTAGTTTGTAGCATCATCGGTTTCAAATCGGATAGTTTAAGAACAAGCAAAGAAATACAAATTTTTTTTTTTAAGTTTATGACAGACCGTTAAAAACATAAACAGGTGATCAAAAACATGAGAGGGAAAGATTTCGTCATGTAATTAAAAATGGATCTGTTTGAGTAAACAAAGAGAAATTGGTATAGTATTTTAGAACTTACATGAGGATTTGATCGTAATGATTGGTTGAAAGGTTAACAGAAGTGCTTACATAAAGTTAAGAGGAGGATGCGGAAAGGATCAGTAAAATAGAATATATAAGATACCGCACATAACAAAATATATAGAATCTGAAAAGACATAGATGTTAAAACAAGCTAACCTTTAGTAAAAATAGCTGTACAAAAAGGTATAATTTAAAAATTAAAATGAAAAGATACCAAATTTGAAAAGTAAAGTGTTAAAAGAAGTAATCTTTGATAATTTAGAGTTATATACAACAATGTACATTTAAAAAATTTAATGAAACTCCACAAAATTTGAAAATATATCTTTGATAAATTTTGCGATTATGTCTGAAAATGTACAATAAATCATAGTTTTCAGGTGGCTATTATTAATAGATGATGATATTATCAGACGGGACCTAGTAAAATCTGAACCATTGAAAAGATCTATAAAATTTTATTGAAAGAGTGCTAATCCATTATAGGTAATTAAAAAAAAAAACTGACATCAGCGCATTTAGAATGTTGATTTTCTATTATATATAGATTTTATCAATTATAAATATAGAAAATTCACTAGAATAACCTTCAAAAGTGCGGTTTTACTAGAATAACCTCGTTCCAACTTTTCAAACTAAACCAACTTTCAAAAGTTGTTAAAAGACCTTTAAATCCATATTTTTATTTTTTTTAATAACCAATTTCCATTGATTTAGTTTTTTCCAAAAATTTCGAAAAATCAAAATATTAATCCTTAAATGAAAAGATAAAATCAAAATATTAAAGAAAATAGAAAAAAAATTTCCCTAAACTTAATCCTAATTTCCCAACAAAGGAGGCGACAACAAAAGAGCGATTTCGAGAGTTCTCATCTTTTCTGGCGAGGTTTACGGCAACTCCGGCTACCTCTCGTCGACTCTGTCTTTGTTCTCAACAATCATTGATTCCGGGTAAGAAACCCTTCGAATTTACTCTTTCGAAACCATATTTGACCATTGTCCGGAGTTTTCTTCTTTTCATTTCTTCTTTTCACGAGTTTTTTCTTCTCTTCTCTTCTTCTTCCACGAGTTTCAATCGCGAGGCGCGATGCGGAGTGGACAGAGTCACCGTGAAGGGTCTAACGGTGATGCAAAGGGTCTGAGAGGCGACGTTAAAACTTCCTCCATCGATTCCATGGAGAAATAGTGGCTGCGGCGACTGAAAATAACCATTTTTGCGAGAGAAGTAAACCCTAATTTTTTGTTGTTGTTGTAGGAGTGTTTCTAAATTGTTGGTTCCGGTCAACAGAAGTTCTGGCAAAACTCAAGAAATATCCGGTGAGCTTTGCGTAAAGATATAAAAATTTTGCTGATTTTGAACCTTCATGATGTGGTAGATTTGATGTTTGATATGGTAGACATGATTAAGTAAGTGTTAGTTGGAGTATACATGGTAGACTTGTTGTTTACTTATGGTATACTTATGTTGTGTAATTGTATTTTTTGTACCTTTTGCTTACATTTAGGTAGACTTGTTATGTAGTTTAGGTATGGTATAGAAGTGTATGTGGTAGACTTGTTTTTGGGGAGTGGTAGACTTGTTTTCTTCTATAGTTAGACATTTTGGTGATTATGGTACCTAATATAATGCTGACATATTAAATGTTACAGGTTAAGAGAGATGGCTACATCTAGCGACTCAAAGGATTATTCTTCGAGAATGTATCTGCCTGGAAAGTCTCCTTTGCGGAACCATAACTTCAATTATGGCTGCCACTTAACAGATTTGTCAAAACTGAGGGAGGGATTAGGCGACGAGGTCTTCAATGATGTTATGAATGCATCTGTAGTAGGAGTAATTCTGCAGCTTGCAGTGAGAGGGTACACCTGGAGTGCACACCTGATTTATCAGTTCTTAACGAACTAACTAACTATTGACAGAAGGTATGTGTGCACAAAGGTGTAGAAGTATATGTGGTAGAGTTGTTTGTACTTAAGGTATACTTGTTTCTGGCTTGGGATAGACTTGTTTTGTACCTAATATAATAGTCACATATGTAGTAGACTTTTTTTGTAGTGTTGTTATAGTATATGTGGTATATTGTTTTGTACTTATGGTAAACTTGTTCCATGGTTATGTTTGATTTAGTTTTGTTACAGGTATAAGATGTGGTCAATCATAGAGGGCCAACCATTGAGATTTTCTTTGCACGAGTTTGCTGACATTACGCAGCTAAACTGTGATCCAATTGCGTAAGATAATTGGGAAACAGATAGAGCATAGTGAATTTAGGGCCGTTTTGGGTGTGAGTGCATCAGAAAGTCCTAATTGGTATCAGCTAGGCTATGTCTTGTCGAGATGCCAGATTTGGATAGGTCGAAAGAAGAGAATGGTAGCCAAGCTCTTCATCTTGCATGTTGGAATATTTGGTCTTCACCGGAACAGTAGAGTCCCTTTGAAGTGCGCTAAAAGGGTGTTAGATGAAGAAGCTTTTGAGAATTCACAGTGGAGTCGGCTTGCTTTCAAGAGTTTAGTAGAGTCCATGAGAGTTGCTTCTTTTGATAGAGATAGTTATACTCTTCATGGATTTGTGCATGCGGTGCTTATTTGGGCATATGAGTCAGTGTCTATATTGGGAGAACAGTTTGAGAAGAGAGTACAAAACGACCAAAATCCTGATACAATTCCTCTCCTACGGTGGCATTCATCTCGTCCGCGTTTCAATCTTGAGAATGTTATGGAACAGGGGAAACGTAATTCAGATGACAACAAGGTATGTAATGATTTTTTTATGGTATACTTTGGAGAGTATGGTAGATTTTGTTTTTAGACTTTGGACGACATATAATAGATGTATGGTATTGTGTAGATAATGTATAGTTTGGATAAAGTTTGGTAGATTTATAGGTATCTAGGAAATAGTTTTGATATCTAGGAAATAGTTTTGATAATTTTTATCGTGGTAGATCTATGATACTAACTTCTCTTGTAATTGTTTATAGGTTCGTGTAAGCCATTTGAGGTGAATCCGGTGGAGGAGATATATCCATTTTGGCCTGATGAAGACGCTAACCCAAATGTTGATAAGAAGCTGGATAACATGATCCTAGAAATTCTTGATGGGTGCTTGGATGAGTCGTTTTGGGCAAACTGTGAACCCGCAATCAAGTTATCCAAGAAAGAAAAAAGGAAGAAGCATGTTGTTATGATGTAGGAACAAGTGAGGCTTGTTCTTACTCGGATGGAATGGTGGTGAATCTCTAACTGGCCGTACGGCTCTCTCTAGTAGACTCGGTTTGGATGGATGGTGACACGAAGGAACAAGGTAACAATGGATCGAGAGACGCCACACAGAGGATGGAAACTCTATGATAAGTCTTTTATCTCAGCCTCAAAGGAATCACACCAGAGAAGAAGAGATAAAACTAGCTGCGGCTAGGGTTTTGTTCTCTAGAGAAAACTCGATTATTTTTTTAATCAAGGGTAAATGTTTACATGCTGAGAAGGAACTTTATAAACTGGTACGACTGCGGGTGGCTTCTCTTGGCGGAAAAGATTACAAAAAGGAAACTATGAAACTCAACGTTTAACTTAAAAGAAAAAGAAAAAATTCTAAAATCTCTCAAACGACTAAGGACAAGTTCCTGAAAAAAAAAATTAAACTTGTGAGAATAGTCCAAATGTAAAAACTTAGATTGGCTCGAGGAGTGGAATTTGCCCTTGTTTGGAAATGACAAACAAGGCTGCTTCCTTGTTGCCTTGTAAGACCGGCAAGAATGACAAGGTTTGGAGCCTGAGTTGCACGTAATCATTGCTTGGTGTTTCCTTGGTGTTCTTGGCTTCTTGAAGGTCCTTGAACTAGGTGAGATTTGATCCGTCCATGTCTTCCATGACTGGTGGCTCTAGTGTGTTGAACTCGGTCAAGGGCTTCATTGGTGTCTCTCTGGTAATCTCTCCTTTGAGTAGCTTCTCCTTGAGCTCCTCGTGCTCTATGAGTGTAATCAGCCCTTCTATAGATTTGTTGAACTCCTCTCTTAAGTTTTTAGTGCCTGATCTTATTCTTGGTGCATGTCTCATGGTGGGTATGTTGATCGGCTCTTCATCAGCTAGTGTGATGCTTGTCTCAATGACCTCAGAACAGGATCACCTACATGAAAGGGAGATAAGTCAGTAACATTAAAGGTTGGAGAAAAATTCATCTCACCTGGCAGCTCGAGCTTATATGCGTTCTCATTGATCTTCTATAGAACTCGGAAAGGTCCATGTCCTCTTGGTAAAATTTTTGATCTACTCTGGTTTGGGAACCTCTCAGCTCTCATGTGGAGCCAGACCTAATCTCCTGGTTCAGACGGGAGCTGCTTTTGGTGTTTGTCAGCTTGTTGATTGTACTTCTCTGTCTTTTTCTCCAAGTTCTCCTTGACTCGCAGGTGCAATTTCTTCACAAAGTCAGCTTTGGTGTCTCCTTCTGCACTAGAGTAAACAGCTTGGGAAAGCGGTGAGAGATCTAAAGAGGTCAAGGGGTTGAACCCATAAACAACTTCAAATGGTGATTGTTTAGTGGTTGAGTGTTTAACATGATTATAAGCAAACTCGATATATGGTAAACAAGATAACCAATTCCTCAAGTTCTTACCCACCGTAACTCTCAACAAGGTGGAAAGTGTCCAGTTTGCTACCTCTGTTTGGCCATCAGTTTGTGGATGGCAAGTGGTGCAGAAAAGCAGCTTGGTTCCTAGTTTCTTTCACAAGTCTTCCAAAAATGGCTGTGGAATTTGGTGTCTTGATCAGAGACTATGGTCCTTGGAACTCCATGTAAACGCGCCACTTCCTTGGAAAATAGATCTGCGGTTTAAGTGGTATCATTGGTCTTGTTACATGGAATAAAATGGGCCATCTTGGAGAATCGGTAAACCACTACGAAGATTGAATCCTTGTTGTTGATCTTGGGCAATACTAGAACGAAATTCATGGAGATATCTACCCATGGTAGGTTAGGGATAGGCAAAAGTAAGTAAAGACCATACGGATGTGACCTGGATTTTGCTTTGAGGCAAGTAATGCACTTAGCACAAATTTCTCTACATCTCGTTTCATATGTGGCCAGTGGAAGTGTTCCATCAGCACACTTAGGGTCTTGTCTCTCCCAAAATGTCCCATGAGCCCTCCCTGTGAGCTTCTCTGATTAGTAACTCTCTCATGGAACCTTGCAGCACACACAACCTCTTATCTTTGAATAAAAACCCATAATATTGATAAAATGAACCATAAGCCGCCTTGTGGGTCTCTTGGAAAGCTTCCTGAAAATCGGGGTCATGCTCATAAAGTGACTTATATGCTCAAAACCCAATACCTTGGCCTCTAATGTGGAAATGAGAGCATGTCTCCTAGACAGGGCATCAGCGACTATATTTTCTTCCTCTTTCTTATACTTAATGATATATGGGAAGGTCTCAATGAACTGTAGCCACCTTGCATGTCTCCTCTTAAGCGTGGTTTGTCCTCTCAACTGTTTGAGAGTCTCGTGATCTGTATGAATAACAAATTCTTGGATAACAAGTAGTGCTGCCAAGTTTCAAGGGATCTTACTAGTGCATAAAGCTCTTTGTCATAGATGGGATATTTCAATGAGGCTCCACTGAGTTTCTCACTAAAGTAGGCTACGGTTTTCCCTCCTTGAGTTAGCACAGCTCCTATACCTGTTCCAGACGCATCACACTCAATCTCAAAGGTTAGTTGAAAGTGTGGGAGTACCAAAACAGGCGCATGTGTCAAGCGATCCTTGAGCTAGTTAAATGCATCCTCTTGTGCCTGTCCCCACTTGAACTCCACATTTTTCTTGACCATCGAAGCCAGTGGTGCTGACAAGGTGCTGAAATCTTTGACAAACCTCTGGTAAAAGCTTGCGAGGCCATGAAAAGTCCTCACATGGCCGATAGTAGTTGGTGTAAGCCAATCTTGTATTGCCTTGATTTTCTCTTTGTCAACTTTAAGGTCCAGTGAGCTAACAACAAAGCCTAAAAATACTACCTGCTCAGTGCAAAATATGCATTTCTTAATGTTTGAATTTCTAGTCGAAGTGTCTCTAGAACCTGTGAAAGATGCTCCAAGTGATCTGCAAGACAAGTACTATATATTAGTATGTCATCGAAGTATACCACTACAAACTTACAGATATACGCCCTGAGAACGTAATTCATGAGTCTCATGAATGTGCTTGGTGCATTTGTGAATCCAAACGGCATCACTAGCCACTCATATAGCCCTCTCTTTGTTTTGAAAGTAGTTTTCCACTTGTCTCCTTCCTTCATGCGCACTTGATGGTATCCACATCTCACGTCAATCTTAGAGAAGATGGTGGCTCCGTTGAGCTCGTCGAGCATGTCATCAAGTCGGGGTATAGGATGCCTATATTTGATGGTGATGTTGTTGATGCTCTACAATCAACACACATACTCCAAGAGCCATCTTTCTTGGGCACCAGCAAGACAGTGACAACACATGGGCTTAGAATCTCGCGTATATACCCTTTTGACATTAGGTCTTGCACTTGCTTCTCTAATTCTTTGGACTCCTTGAGATTTACTCGGTAAGCGGCTCGGTTTGGCCACGATTCTTCAGGGATCAGATAAATCTGATGCTCTATCCCTATAATGGGAGGCAAGCCTGGTGGGATCTCATCTGGAAACACATCAGAATAACGATCCAACAGTTCCTTCATGGCTGTAGGGAGCTCTTGTTGTTCCTGACCTGAAAACAAACGTTCCTTGAAGATCATTAGTAGCACCTTTTCTTGCAAATCAAGAGACTTAATTACAACTGTAGGTGTAAACATAGAGGTTAGTTTTACTTACCTCCGAACCCCTTGACATGGCTTTGTGCATTTCATGCACTTCTTAAGGGGTGAGTGGTGCTAAATTATGCTTTTTTTTTGTCGTGTGTGAAGGTATAGTAGTTGGTGTGGGCATTGTGTAAGGTCTCCTTGTCAAATTGCCAAAGTCTACCAAGCAACAAGTGTCCAGCCTGCATGGGAACTACCTCGCACACTACCTGATCTGTAGAATACAAATGCTGAAGGGCACGGTAACTTGCTCGGAAATCTTGAGCTTGGTCTCATCATTCAACCATTTGAGTTTGTATGGCCGAGGATGCCTAGTCTTTTTGAGTCCTAGCCTTTCAAAAAGATACTTGCTAGCCATGTTAGTGCAAGAACCTCCATCAATGATTAAGCTACATACATTGGAGTTTATGGTGCACCGTGAGTGGAATATGTTCTCCCTTTGAATTGTTTCTGGCTCGTTGAGGTTGTGGTGTTCAAGTAGTTTTACTCCGGTTAGTGGAAGTGTTCTTCCTCTTAATGTGTTGCTCAGCTTGCACGACATGGTGTAGCACGTCCTCCAAGTCATGGTAGGTCTGCCTCTCGACTTTTCTCGCAATTCGATCATTGAGTGCATCAGAAAGTCCTAATGTGTATCAGCTAGGCTATGTCTTGTCGAGATGCCAGATTTGGATAGGTCGAAAGAAGAGAATGGTAGCCAAGCTCTTCATCTTGCATGTTGGAATATTTGGTCTTCACCGGAACAGTAGAGTCCCTTTGAAGTGCGCTAAAAGGGTGTTAGATGAAGAAGCTTTTGAGAATTCACAGTGGAGTCGACTTGCTTTCAAGATTTTAGTAGAGTCCATTAGAGTTTCTTCTTTTGATAGAGATAGTTATACTCTTCATGGATTTGTCCATGCGGTGCTTATTTGGGCATATGAGTCAGTGTCTATATTGGGAGAACAGTTTGAGAAGAGAGTACAAAACGACCAAAATCCTGATACAATTCCTCTCCTACGGTGGCATTCATCTCGTCCGCGTTTCAATCTTGAGAATGTTATGGAACAGGGGAAACGTAATTCAGATGACAACAAGGTATGTAATGATTTTTTTATGGTATACTTTGGAGAGTATGGTAGATTTTGTTTTTAGACTTTGGACGACATATAATAGATGTATGGTATTGTGTAGATAATGTATAGTTTGGATAAAGTTTGGTAGATTTATAGGTATCTAGGAAATAGTTTTGATAATGTTTTGGTAGATTTAATAATTTTTATCGTGGTAGATCTATGATACTAACTTCTCTTGTAATTGTTTATAGGTTCGTGTAAGCCATTTGAGGTGAATCCGGTGGAGGAGATATATCCATTTTGGCCTGATGAAGACGCTAACCCAAATGTTGATAAGAAGCTGGATAACATGATCCTAGAAATTCTTGATGGGTGCTTGGATGAGTCGTTTTGGGCAAACTGTGAACCCGCAATCAAGTTATCCAAGAAAGAAAAAAGGAAGAAGCATGTTGT
>NW_006256686.1:13795019-13948948 GCF_000478725.1 Eutrema salsugineum
TACTCGGATGGAATGGTGGTGAATCTCTACCTGGCCGTACGGCTCTCTCTAGTAGACTCGGTTTGGATGGATGGTGACACGAAGGAACAAGGTAACAATGGATCGAGAGACGCCACACAGAGGATGGAAACTCTATGATAAGTCTTTATCTCAGCCTCAAAGGAATCACACCAGAGAAGAAGAGATAAAACTAGCTGCGGCTAGGGTTTTGTTCTCTAGAGAAAACTCGATTATTTTTTTAATCAAGGGTAAATGTTTACATGCTGAGAAGGAACTTTATAAACTGGTACGACTGCGGGTGGCTTCTCTTGGCGGAAAAGATTACAAAAAGGAAACTATGAAACTCAACGTTTAACTTAAAAGAAAAAGAAAAAATTCTAAAATCTCTCAAACGACTAAGGACAAGTTCCTGAAAAAAAAACAATAAACTTGTGAGAATAGTCCAAATGTAAAAACTTAGATTGGCTCGAGGAGTGGAATTTGCCCTTGTTTGGACCCTGACAAACAAGGCTGCTTCCTTGTTGCCTTGTAAGACCGGCAAGAATGACAAGGTTTGGAGCCTGAGTTGCACGTAATCATTGCTTGGTGTTTCCTTGGTGTTCTTGGCTTCTTGAAGGTCCTTGAACTAGGTGAGATTTGATCCGTCCATGTCTTCCATGACTGGTGGCTCTAGTGTGTTGAACTCGGTCAAGGGCTTCATTGGTGTCTCTCGGGTAATCTCTCCTTTGAGTAGCTTCTCCTTGAGCTCCTCGTGCTCTATGAGAGTAATCAGCCCTTCTATAGATTTGTTGAACTCCTCTCTTAAGCTTTAGTGCCTGATCTTATTCTTGGTGCATGTCTCATGGTGGGTATGTTGATCGGCTCTTCATCAGCTAGTGTGATGCTTGTCTCAATGACCTCAGAACACGATCACCTACATGAAAGGGAGATAAGTCAGTAACATTAAAGGTTGGAGAAAAATTCATCTCACCTGGCAGCTCAAGCTTATATGCGTTCTCATTGATCTTCTATAGAACTCGGAAAGGTCCATGTCCTCTTGGTAAAAGTTTTGATCTCCTCTGGTTTGGGAACCTCTCAGCTCTCATGTGGAGCCAGACCCAATCTCCTGGTTCAGACGTGAGCTGCTTTTGGTGTTTGTCAGCTTGTTGATTGTACTTCTCCAAGTTCTCCTTGACTCGCAGGTGCAATTTCTTCACAAAGTCAGCTTTGGTGTCTTCTTCTGCACTAGAGTAAACAGCTTGGGAAAGCGGTGAGAGATCTAAAGAGGTCAAGGGGTTGAACCCATAAACAACTTCAGATGCTGATTGTTTAGTGGTCGAGTGTTTAACATGATTATAAGCAAACTCGATATATGGTAAACAAGATAACCAATTCCTCAAGCTCTTACCCACCGTAACTCTCAACAAGGTGGAAAGTGTCCAGTTTGCTACCTCTGTTTGGCCATCAGTTTGTGGATGGCAAGTGGTGCAGAAAAGCAGCTTGGTTCCTAGTTTCTTTCACAAGTCTTCCAAAAATGGCTGTGGAATTTGGTGTCTTGATCAGAGACTATGGTCCTTGGAACTCCATGTAAACGCGCCACTTCCTTGGAAAATAGATCTGCGGTTTGAGTGGTATCATTGGCCTTGTTACATGGAATAAAATGGGCCATTTGGAGAATCGGTAAACCACTACGAAGATTGAATCCTTGTTGTTGATCTTGGGCAATACTAGAACGAAATTCATGGAGATATCTACCCATGGTAGGTTAGGGATAGGCAAAAGTAAGTAAAGACCATACGGATGTGACCTGGATTTTGCTTTGAGGCAAGTAATGCACTTAGCACAAAATCTCTCTACATCTCGTTTCATATGTGGCCAGTGGAAGTGTTCCATCAGCACACTTAGGGTCTTGTCTCTCCCAAAATGTCCCATGAGCCCTCCCCGTGAGCTTCTCTGATTAGTAACTCTCGCATGGAACCTTGCAGCACACACAACCTCTTATCTTTGAATAAAAACCCATAATATTGATAAAATGAACCATAAGCCGCCTTGTGGGTCTCTTGGAAAGCTTCCTGAAAATCGGGGTCATGCTAATAAAGTGACTTATATGCTCAAAACCCAATACCTTGGCCTCCAATGTGGAAATGAGAGCATGTCTCCTAGACAGGGCATCAGCGACTATATTTTCTTCCTCTTTCTTATACTTAATGATATATGGGAAGGTCTCAATGAACTGTAGCCACCTTGCATGTCTCCTCTTAAGCGTGGTTTGTCCTCTCAACTGTTTGAGAGTCTCGTGATCTGTATGAATAACAAATTCTTGGATAACAAGTAGTGCTGCCAAGTTTCAAGGGATCTTACTAGTGCATAAAGCTCTTTGTCATAGATGGGATAGTTCAATGAGGCTCCACTGAGTTTCTCACTAAAGTAGGCTACGGTTTTCCCTCCTTGAGTTAGCACAGCTCCTATACCTGTTCCAGACGCATCACACTCAATCTCAAAGGTTAGTTCAAAGTGTGGGAGTACCAAAACAGGCGCATGTGTCAAACGATCCTTGAGCTAGTTAAATGCATCCTCTTGTGCCTGTCCCCACTTGAACTCCACATTTTTCTTGACCATCGAAGCCAGTGGTGCTGACAAGGTGCTGAAATCCTTGACAAACCTCTGGTAAAAGCTTGCGAGGCCATGAAAAGTCCTCACATGGCCGATAGTAGTTGGTGTAGGCCAATCTTGTATTGCCTTGATTTTCTCTTCGTCAACTTTAAGGTCCTATGAGCTAACAACAAAGCCTAAAAATACTACCTGGTCAGTGCAAAATATGCATTTCTTAATGTTTGAATTTCTAGTCGAAGTGTCTCTAGAACCTGTGAAAGATGCTCCAAGTGATCTGCAAGACAAGTACTATATATTAGTATGTCATCGAAGTATACCACTACAAACTTACAGATATACGCCCTGAGAACGTAATTCATGAGTCTCATGAATGTGCTTGGTACATTTGTGAATCCAAACGGCATCACTAGCCACTCATATAGCCCTCTCTTTGTTTTGAAAGTTGTTTTCCACTTGTCTCCTTCCTTCATGCGCACTTGATGGTATCCACATCTCACGTCAATCTTAGAGAAGATGGTGGCTCCGTTGAGCTCGTCGAGCATGTCATCAAGTCGGGGTATAGGATGCCTATATTTGATGGTGATGTTGTTGATGCTCTACAATCAACACACATACTCCAAGAGCCATCTTTCTTGGGCACCAGCAAGACAGTGACAACACATGGGCTTAGAATCTCACGTATATACCCTTTTGACATTAGGTCTTGCACTTGCTTCTCTAATTCTTTGGACTCCTTGAGATTTACTCGGTAAGCGGCTCGGTTTGGCAACGATGCTTCAGGGATCAGATCAATCTGATGCTATATCCCTCTAATGGGAGGCAAGCCTGGTGGGATCTCATCTGGAAACACATCAGAATAACGATCCAACAGTTCCTTCATGGCTGTAGGGAGCTCTTGTTGTTCCTGACCTGAAAACAAACGTTCCTTGAAGATCATTAGTAGCACCTTTTCTTGCAAATCAAGAGACTTAATTACAACTGTAGGTGTAAACATAGAGGTTAGTTTTACTTACCTCCGAACCCCTTGACATGGCTTTGTGCATTTCATGCACTTCTTAAGGGGTGAGTGGTGCTAAATTATGCTTTTTTTTTGTCGTGTGTGAAGGTATAGTAGTTGGTGTGGGCATTGTGTAAGGTCTCCTTGTCAAATTGCCAAAGTCTACCAAGCAACAAGTGTCCAGCCTGCATGGGAACTACCTCGCACACTACCTGATCTGTAGAATTACAAATGCTGAAGGGCACGGTAACTTGCTCGGAAATCTTGAGCTTGGTCTCATCATTCAACCATTTGAGTTTGTATGGCCGAGGATGCCTAGTCTTTTTGAGTCCTAGCCTTTCAAAAAGATACTTGCTAGCCATGTTAGTGCAAGAACCTCCATCAATGATTAAGCTACATACATTGGAGTTTATGGTGCACCGTGAGTGGAATATGTTCTCCCTTTGAATTGTTTCTGGCTCGTTAAAGTTGTGGTGTTCAAGTAGTTTTACTCCGGTTAGTGGAAGTGTTCTTCCTCTTAATGTGTTGCTCAGCTTGCACGGCATGGTGTAGCACGTCCTCCAAGTCATGGTAGGTCTGCCTCTCGACTTTTCTCGCAATTCGATCATTGACTGCATCAAAAAGTCCTAATGTGTATCAGCTAGGCTATGTCTTGTCGAGATGCCAGATTTGGATAGGTCGAAAGAAGAGAATGGTAGCCAAGCTCTTCATCTTGCATGTTGGAATATTTGGTCTTCACCGGAACAGTAGAGTCCCTTTGAAGTGCGCTAAAAGGGTGTTAGATGAAGAAGCTTTTGAGAATTCACAGTGGAGTTGGCTTGCTTTCAAGATTTTAGTAGAGTCCATTAGAGTTGCTTCTTTTGATAGAGATAGTTATACTCTTCATGGATTTGTGCATGCGGTGCTTATTTGGGCATATGAGTCAGTGTCTATATTGGGAGAACAGTTTGAGAAGAGAGTACAAAACGACCAAAATCCTGATACAATTCCTCTCCTACGGTGGCATTCATCTCGTCCGCGTTTCAATCTTGAGAATGTTATGGAACAGGGGAAACGTAATTCAGATGACAACAAGGTATGTAATGATTTTTTTATGGTATACTTTGGAGAGTATGGTAGATTTTGTTTTTAGACTTTGGACGACATATAATAGATGTATGGTATTGTGTAGATAATGTATAGTAGATTAATATTATAGTTTGGATAAAGTTTGGTAGATTTATAGGTATCTAGGAAATAGTTTTGATAATGTTTTGGTAGATTTAATAATTTTTATCGTGGTAGATCTATGATACTAACTTCTCTTGTAATTGTTTATAGGTTCGTGTAAGCCATTTGAGGTGAATCCGGTGGAGGAGATATATCCATTTTGGCCTGATGAAGACGCTAACCCAAATGTTGATAAGAAGCTGGATAACATGATCCTAGAAATTCTTGATGGGTACTTGGATGAGTCGTTTTGGGCAAACTGTGAACCCGCAATCAAGTTATCCAAGAAAGAAAAAAGGAAGAAGCATGTTGTTATGATGTAGGAACAAGTGAGGCTTGTTCTTACTCGGATGGAATGGTGGTGAATCTCTAACTGGCCGTACGGCTCTCTCTAGTAGACTCGGTTTGGAAGGATGGTGACACGAAGGAACAAGGTAACAGTGGATCGAGAGACGCCACACAGAGGATGGAAACTCTATGATAAGTCTTTTATCTCAGCCTCAAAGGAATCACACCAGAGAAGAAGAGATAAAACTAGCTGCGGCTAGGGTTTTGTTCTCTAGAGAAAACTCGATTATTTTATTAATCAAGGGTAAATGTTTACATGCTGAGAAGGAACTTTATAAACTGGTACGACTGCGGGTCGCTTCTCTTGGCCGAAAAGATTACAAAAAGGAAACTATGAAACTCAACGTTTAACTTAAAAGAAAAAGAAAAAATTCTAAAATCTCTCAAACGACTAAGACAAGTTCCTGAAAAAAAAACAATAAACTTGTGAGAATAGTCCAAATGTAAAAACTTAGATTGGCTCGAGGAGTGGAGTTTGCACTTGTTTGGAAATGACAAACAAGGCTGCTTCCTTGTTGCCTTGTAAGACCGGCAAGAATGACACGGTTTGGAGCCTGAGTTGCACGTAATCATTGCTTGGTGTTTCCTTGGTGTTCTTGGCTTCTTGAAGGTCCTTGAACTAGGTGAGATTTGATCCGTCCATGTCTTCCATGACTGGTGGCTCTAGTGTGTTGAACTCGGTCAAGGGCTTCATTGGTGTCTCTCGGGTAATCTCTCCTTTGAGTAGCTTCTCCTTGAGCTCCTCGTGCTCTATGAGAGTAATCAGCCCTTCTATAGATTTGTTGAACTCCTCTCTTAAGCTTTAGTGCCTGATCTTATTCTTGGTGCATGTCTCATGGTGGGTATGTTGATCGGCTCTTCATCAGCTAGTGTGATGCTTGTCTCAATGACCTCAGAACACGATCACCTACATGAAAGGGAGATAAGTCAGTAACATTAAAGGTTGGAGAAAAATTCATCTCACCTGGCAGCTCGAGCTTATATGCGTTCTCATTGATCTTCTATAGAACTCGGAAAGGTCCATGTCCTCTTGGTAAAAGTTTTGATCTCCTCTGGTTTGGGAACCTCTCAGCTCTCATGTGGAGCCAGACCCAATCTCCTGGTTCAGACGTGAGCTGCTTTTGGTGTTTGTCAGCTTGTTGATTGTACTTCTCTGTCTTTTTCTCCAAGTTCTCCTTGACTCGCAGGTGCAATTTCTTCACAAAGTCAGCTTTGGTGTCTCCTTCTGCACTAGAGTAAACAGCTTGGGAAAGCGGTGAGAGATCTAAAGAGGTCAAGGGGTTGAACCCATAAACAACTTCAAATGGTGATTGTTTAGTGGCCGAGTGTTTAACATGATTATAAGCAAACTCGATATATGGTAAACAAGATAACCAATTCCTCAAGTTCTTACCCACCGTAACTCTCAACAAGGTGGAAAGTGTCCAGTTTGCTATCTCTGTTTGGCCATCAGTTTGTGGATGGCAAGTGGTGCAAAAAAGCAGCTTGGTTCCTAGTTTCTTTCACAAGTCTTCCAAAAATGGCTGTGGAATTTGGTGTCTCGATCAGAGACTATGGTCCTTGGAACTCCAAGTAAACGCACCACTTCCTTGGAAAATAGATCTGCGGTTTGAGTGGTATCATTGGTCTTGTTACATGGAATAAAATGGGCCATCTTGGAGAATCGGCAAACCACTACGAAGATTAAATCCTTGTTGTTGACACGAGAGATAGTGTGCTCGCGAGAGAGATAGAGTAGGTCATACCAGACGTCAGGGAGTGGATCATCAGATGAGAAATCAAATCCCACAGCCTGTAGTATTGCTGTAATAGTGCTTCCATAAGAAGTAGTAGCATCCTCACAACCATGTAAATCATGCTTCGCCTTCACTATGTTCAGTGCTATGATCCAGGCAAAGCAAGCAAGTCGGGGGTCGTCCATAAATGGTATCTGAAGTGTAATGAGCTCGGTCTTCAGAACGCACTCCATGTTGGCTCTAGAGAAAATCGTGTGTGCCAAGAGTTTGTGCACAACTCTCACGACAGGATGAGTGAGAAGGGCTGACTTGGATCTCCCGCTATCATAGACGCCATGACCCATCTCTCTCTATAAGTCAAAATCAGGTTCTTCTTCGAGGTGAATGCCATCAGTGTATGGAAGCTTAAGAGCTTCACAAAGTGCAGAAATAGTGAGTGAGTAGGTATGTCCGCGGATAGAGAACGACATAATGTCGTCAGATGTTCTGGGGCTCCTCCTCTTCGTGTGGTGGAGGATGACAGTTGCTAAGAACTTGCGGACTAGCTCGGCATAAGTTGGAAGGTTCAGCTCCATGTAGGCTCTCAGCCTAAGTGCATCGATGTACCATATTACATCTTCTCTAATTCCAAGCATCTCGAGTGTATGATAATCAATGCAGGGCATTGGTTTGATGTTCAGCTTCTTGAACGCCCTGCATAGTCAACTCTCGGGTTGATCTCTTTCCCAATATATCGAATCTGTGGTGGCTCAGGAATCGCATGTGTTTCTCTTGAGTGTTGGAGCAGCCTCATTACATAATTTCTTCTTCTTGAACTGGCTTGTTTCAGCATGTACTCTCCAGTAGTACTATCATCGGGAGTTTCCTCAGAGCTGTCACCAGTGCGACAGCTTCTTCGAGACTTGGTTTGTTCCATTTTCCTACAAGACAAGATAATTCCTGGAAAGAGAGTGAATATGCATGCTGAGTTTAACCTATTAATGATCAGTGATACTAATGATAGTGTCAAGAGATTAGTTAAAACAACAAGCAAGCATAATTGATATTAAATCGAAGAAATCAAGTAGTTCATGACCAGATTCGGATTTTTGATGTTCTCAACATAGAAATCTTCTAAAAATTTATTTAATTGAGCAATTTCCATGTCAAATCTATAGGTTACCTAATACTAATCACTAATCACACAAGATTTGACCAAATTCAATCAATTTTACTTTTCCAAATTTGATTTTTAGAAAGCATGTAGAATCCAAATTTCAAAATTCTCAATTCCTCTTAAACTAACTGTTAAAATCGATTTTCAGATAACCCTAGAAGGATAATCTATTATTCTTAAGCTATTTCCACCACTAATAAACTAAGATTTGGGCTTTTTAAGAAAACTCTAAATTCCAAAATCAATTAAAAATGGCGAGTTTGAGCTTCATACCTTGCTGGAAAGAGATATTTGATGTTAGATTTGAAATCAGCTTTGAAAAAAGTGAAGTTTGGGACAAAATTTTCTTAAAAAGCTTAAGAATTGTAAAAGATATTCTATTTCCTAAATCTCCAAGTCTTTTGGAAGAGAAGAAAAAAAGGAGTTTTTTATCCAAAAAGTGTGTTTCCTTTCTTTAAAAAGCGTTTTTGTTGCAAAAACGGGAAATTTTTGTGAATTCCAAGGCTTATGGGAACATACCTTTTTTTGTCTTGTATGCAACAGGGAATTTGAAACTTATGGAAAATCTTGATGGGCTTTTCCGAGAATGTTCCGGGAATCATCGGGAATCGCCGGGAACATCTGAGGTTCCTTCTCAACGACCAACGGCCGCGGTCAGAAGACGCGCGACCGCGGTGAACATAGCATCGGCCGTGGTCACATTCACGGTGAATATATTTGAGATATTTGAGTCCTATTTCTAGAACTTTTAATATCATTCAATTTGGAGTTATGAGGAAGAAGATAACGTTTCTGGAATGGACGCATGTCTAGAAGCCTCTTTCTGACCGTGTCGATGCACTGCAAAGATGAGCCCTCTAAGGAATCTTCCACTTCCCAAGCGCCGAAGGTTCCTTCACCAAAGTTGGAGATGTCTGAGGGTTATTTCCACTGAAGTTGGAATCACACCATTTGGACCAGTATCCTGGGAGTTACTCTCCCACGAATGTGAAGTGGTCCGAGGAGACCTGATACCTGCGAGATAATCTTGCGACGTAGTTAACTCGCAATGCCTGGAGATTAATGTCTGGGGGTTGAGCTGCGTGTTGAGATGTGCGAGTAAGGTATCACTGGGTAAGGTCTAAGGTTCCCGAGGTAGAAAAATACTAAATCCACAAGCATGCGACTTGAGCGTACGAGTTGGCCAAGTTTAGAACTGAGCCGCATGAAGACTCACAATTTACACCGAGTTGAGCATGCGACTTGGGAGTGATGAAGACCATGCCGCACATATTTCTGAAGGCCCCTGCTACATGGTCATGCGAGTTAAGGAGCAAAGGGAACTGAGCCGCATGAAGATTCGCGTTTTACACCGAGAGAGTAATGCGGCTGGGCTTACATAGATTCTATCTCGCTGAAGCTTCTTTCTAGGGTCATGCGAGTTGGGCATGCGACTTGGGACTAAGGGAGGATGAAGTCGCACACATATTCTTCCCAGATTTCGTCTTGGTCATGCGAGTTGAAGAGGAGGAAGACTGAATCACACAAAGACTCGCAGAACACACCTAGATGGGCATGCGGCTGAAACTAAAGGACTTAAGGCTCACAAGACTTCTTCTTTGGCTGTGCGACTTGGGCATGCGACTTGGGAAGCTCCTGACCAACTCGCACACTCGTCACTTTCCCCATTAAAGCCGGGTCAGGACCCGGTTTGTTCCGGGCTGACCCGATTCGTTTTAGAACCTATATATAGTTTTTTAGGGTTTTACCCCAAGGACTTAAGCTTTATTCAACATTCTCTTTGCCTCTTTTGTGTAAGAAAACTCCTTTTGAAGAGAAATATCTGATTTTGGGCGTTTTAATCAAGAGAGTTTGAGAGATCTTGTGTTTAAAGATGCAAATCCATCATTATCTATCTTCTCCATCTACATCTCTCATCATTAATCATGCCAATCTTCTCAACTTGCAAAAGTTTAAGAGAGATTAGCATGATTAGTGAGTAATCCCCATATTAAGGTCTTAGATATGTAGATTAGGGTGCTTAGGTGGTAGATTAGTGAGATTAGGGGTTAGAGCATTCATATTCCATTCTCTACAACCTGTTCTTAATGCCAGATCCATACACATCATATATGGTCTAGATTCTGGGCATTTCATGCACCAAAAGTGTTTGATGAAATGCCTGAACCAAAGTTGTTAGAGGTTTAAGTATTGTTCATCATGGGAATGATTGTTTATATGCTTAAATGACAGATTAAATTGTTTCTTAATGCTTGTTGATTCATGTTTCACTAATGATGATTAGGTTAGAAACTGTTTTAACAAAGAAGTTAATACCTTCATGAGAGGATTAGCTTAATTAATGAAGTTTATGTTGAATGGTTTGCTTGATCACATGATTCATTAGCTCACTAGTTTAGCATCAAAGGCACCCTAATCCACTATCATGTCTAAGACCTTTCTCATCATCATACATACATTCTCATCTCATTTAGCTCATTTACTTGCTTGTTTAAGTTGATCATTAGCTTTGATTCTTGTTTTAAGTTCTTAGTTGCCATAAGTCATCAAAACCTCACTCATTTGGCTTGAATTAAGAACTGATCCTGCATCTTAGTGTCTACACATGATGGATTGATACCCTTTGTACTGCGAAGTGACAAAAGGGATTGATAAACCCTTTTTTAGAGCCTTGAAAACTCTAAGTTATCAATTGGCGCTGTTGCCAAAGTGTGATAGCATTAAGATTGTGTCATTTCTTGAGATCAAGCATTTTCTTTTGTGTTTTCTAATTTCTTTCAAGTTCTGGTTGTGAGTTTCAGGTGCATGAACACCAGGTCCAGATCAAGAAGCTGTGGTCCACCTTTCCCCTTAAACAACAACATTATTCTTTTGGTCCCAAGGAGGAGAAGGGATAGGCGTGGAAGACAGACTGATCAGGCTGACATGGAAGATCAAAAAGAGCATGTGGTTGACATTAAGCAACAGGCTCAGGGTAATGGAGCTGGTAATGCAGCTGGCAATGGAGCTGGTCAAGGGTTACATCAGGGTAATGTTCCTCAGGAACAGGTGCATCAACAGCAAGCTTATGTCCACCAGGGACAAGCTCCAACTCATCAGCAAAGGCACCAGGCCAATGTACAGCACAGACAACAACCTCACCACCAACAGCCCTTCCAAAACCAACCAAGGAGATATGAGCAGCCACAGGTCTATGTTGGAAAGAATGACAGGGCCAATGCTCATCAGTATGGAGCTGGAATTCAAGCACCACTTGTGCAAAACAACAACTTTGAAGTGAAGGCATCCTTATTGAATATGGTCCAAAACTCCAAGTTCCATGGATTAGCAATGGAAGATCCCTTGGAACACTTGGATCGATTTGATAAGGTTTGTGACTTGACAAAGATAAATGGAGTATCTGAGCATAGCTTCAAGCTCAGATTATTCTCCTTCAGTCTTGGTGACAAAGCTCACCAATGGGAGAAGAACCTTCCAAAAGGCTCCATTCAGACTTGGGAGCAATGCAAGCAGGCATTTCTCTCTAAGTTCTTCTCCACCTCCAGAATAGCTAAATTGAGAAACCAAATCTCTAGCTTCACTCAACACAGCATTGAGAGTTTTGGTGAAGCATATGAGAGATTCAGGAGCTACACCAACCAATCCCCACACCATGGGTTTAGTGAAGCTTCACTTCTAAGCACACTTTATAGAGGGCTCCAATGATAACTTTCTGGGTAAGGAGATTTATGCTGCTTTAGAGCTGGTTGAGAACTTAGCAATGAGCAATGATTCATATGGAGAAGACTTTGATAGAGCAAATAGGAGTGAGAGTTCAAGCAGGGATCAAAGGTATGAGAAAGAATTTAAAACACTTGAAAGCAAGCTGGACAAGGTGTTATTGGCCACTCAAAAGCCAATGCACTTTGTAGGAGAGTATGAGGAACCTTCTCAATGCTTTGAGAACATCAGTGAAGAAGGTCTTACTCAGGAAGAGCTTAACTACATTGGGAATCAGAGGTTCTAAAGATATCAGTATGGCAATGCCAATTAGAACCTCTCTTACAGGAATCCCAATGTAGCAAACCCACAAGACCAAGTCTATTCCACTTCTCAAGCTCCACAGAACTTTGTTCCCAAGAACAACTTTCAAGGGTCTTTTCAACCAAAGAATCAGTTTGCTCAGAATCAGGGTTTTAGTCAGCAACAGCAACCATTTCAAAGTTCTGGTTTCAGTTCACAGCAGCAGCAAAAGGCACCACCAGGGTTTGGTCCACCACAGTTCCAACAGCAAGCGCCGGCTCAACATCAGTTCCAGTCAGCACCTGTTCAGCAGCAGCCACAGATGGGGTCAGATATGGTTGGGATTCTGCAACAGCTGCTTCAGGGTCAACAAGTGTTTGCAAGCTAGTATGCATCCATGCAGCAGGACATCAAGGAATTGAAGCAAAACCAGGCCTCTAGCTCAAGGAACCAAGGACAACTACCTGGTAAGCCTGAACCCAATCCCAAGGAATATCCTAAAGCCATTACACTGAGGAGTGGCAAAGAGCTACCTGGTATTGAGCACAACAATGTGATCACTGAGGACAATGATCAAACTGAGGGGGAGACAGCCTTAAAAGATTATCCAGTTGCTGAAAGATCAAAGAAAGAAAAGGGTAAAGAGGTGGAAAAGGAACCTGAACTAGAGAAGCTATATGTTCCACCACCTCCATACCAACCCAAGCTCCTTTCAGGGAGATTTAAGAAGCAGCTTGTAGACAAGGCCAGAGCTATATTTGAGAAGGCTCTCAATGAGACACCACTCACAATGCCTCTCATTGATGCATTTCTAATGATGCCAAAGATGGGTAAGTTCTAAAAGGATGCTATTCTGAACAAGACTAAAGAGCTTCAAGGTATGGTGGTACTGAGTCATGAATGCAGTGCCATCATTCCGAAAAAGTCCATTCCAACAAAGTTGACTGATCCAGGGAGTTTCACACTCCCTTGTGCCATAGGGCCTCTGCTATTTTCTGGATGCCTTTGTGATCTGGGAGCATCTGTCAGCTTGATGCCATTCTCCATAGCAAAGAAGCTTGGGTTTAGAGTGTTCAAACCTGCTAGGATCTCTCTTGTCCTTGCAGACAGATCAGTTTGGTTACCTGTTGGGATGTTGGAAGATCTGCCTGTCAAGATAGGTGGTTTTGAGGTTCCAACTGATTTTGTTGTGCTAGAGATGGATGAGAAACCAGTGGATCCTCTTATTTTGTTTAGGCCATTCTTGGCCACAGCAGGAGCAATTATTGATGTGAGAGGTGGCATCATAGAGCTTCAACTTGGGTCTGAGAAGCTTAAGTTTGATGTTAATGAGATGATGAAGAAGCCCACCATAGAAGGACAATGCTTCTATGTGGAGACAATGGATCAGCTGGCTGATGAGTTGCTTGAGGAACTGAATACTGATGACCCTCTCCAAGCTGCTTTAACCCAATAACAAGGAGACCATGGGTTCTTAGTAGAAGAAAGTGAATGGTACAAGCTGTATTTGGACAATGCTAGAGAACTTGGTCCTGAGACAAGGTTTTTGGAACTGGAACGAAGTGGCCCTGAAGTTTTGGATATCAGAAGCTCAAGCACAAGCCCATGAGCAGTCCAAGCAGTCATGGCCGTGGGTTCTAAGGTGAAGGAGCATGCTAGGCTGTTTGAGCAAGACAGCTTCAGTGCTGATTGGGATGAGTCTAAGGCACCTCAGCTGGAACTCAAACCCCTTCCCAAGGGGCTCAGGTATGCTTTCTTAGGTCTCAATGAGTCTTATCCTGTCATTATCAATGATATGATGTTAGTGGACCAAGAGCATAGGTTGTTAGGAGAGTTGAGGAAACATAGGAGAGCCATTGGCTACTCTCTGGATGACATTAAGGGTATCTCACCCTCCCTATGCACTCATAGGATTCACTTAGAAGAAGATTCAATGTCATCCATAGAGCACCAAAGGCGCCTTATTCCCAACTTAAAAGAGGTAGTGAAGAAAGAGATTCTCAAACTCCTAGCGGCTGGGATAATTTACCCAATCTCAGACTCTAGATGGGTTTCACCAGTCCATGTGGTGCCCAAAAAAGGGGGGAATGACAGTAATAAGAAATGAGAAGGATGAGCTGATAGCTATTAGGACTATAACTGGACACAGGATGTGTATAGACTATAGAAAGCTCAATGCAGCCTCTAGAAAGGATCAGTTTCCTTTGCCTTTTATTGATCAGATGCTAGAGAGGCTTGCAAACCATCTCTTCTTTTTTTTTCTAGATGGCTACTCTGGATTCTTTCAAATCCCCATAGATCCAAGAGACCAAGAGAAGACAACATTTACTTGCCCTTATGAGACATTTGCATACAGGTGCATGCCTTTTGGTCTCTGTAACGCCCCAGCCACATTCCAGCGTTGCATGATGCATATATTCTCTGACATCATTAAAGAGAAGGTGGAGGTGTTCATGGACGATTTTTCTGTCTATGGCTCCTCCTTCTCCGATTGTCTCTCTAATTTGTCACAGGTCCTGGAAGAGATGTGAGCAGCATAACCTGGTGTTAAATTGGGAGAAATGCCACTTCATGGTGCAGGAAGGGATTGTACTTGGGCATAAGATCTCCGAGAAGGGAATATAGGTTAACAGAGCAAAGGTGGAAGTGATGGTGAATCTGCAAGCTCCCACTTCAGTCAAAGGGATAAGGAGCTTCCTTGGGCATGCAGGGTTTTACAGAAGATTCATCAAAGATTTCTCAAGAATAGCCAGACCTTTGACAAGGCTGTTCTGTAAAGAGGTTGACTTTGTCTTTGATGCTGAGTGTGAAGAAGCCTTCAAGATGATCAAGGATGCATTTGTCAGTGCACCCATTGTCCAGGCTCCAGACTGGTCCCTTCCTTTTGAGGTTATGACTGATGCATCAGATTATGCAGTTGGAGCTGTGCTTGGTCATAGGAAGGACAGGAAGCTTCATGTCATCTACTATGCCAGCAGAACCTTTGATTCTGCCCAGGAGAAGTATGCTACCACAGAGAAGGAAATGTTGGCAATAGTCTTTGCTTTTGATAAATTCAGAAGCTAACTGGTGGGATCAAAAGTCATTGTATATACTGATCATGCAGCCCTCAGGTATCTGATAACCAAGAAAGATGCCAAGCCTAGACTATTGAGATGGGTCCTCTTACTTCAGGAGTTTGATATGGAAGTACAAGACAAGAAGGGTATAAAGAATGAAGCTGCAGACCATCTCTCTAGGTTAATAGTGGACTCTGAAGTCCCTCTTAATGATAGTCTCCCTGAGGAATCATTGATGGTGCTCAACTCTTATTTAGAGTTTGAGGAAGTGGATAGCATCCAAGAGAAGAGATTGTCCTGGTTTGCTGATGTTGTGAACTTTCTTGCTTGTGGAGTGGAGCCACCAGAACTTGATGCTTACCACAGAAAGAAGTTCTTCAGAGATGTCCAGAGATACTATTGGGATGAACCTTATCTGTATGTCCTGAACAAAGATCAGCTGTATAGAAGGTGTCTTGCTGAAGAAGAGATGCAACCTGTGTTGCAAGACTGTGGCCAAGGTTCTTCAGAGTGGATTTTGGTGGCCCACAATGTTCAAGGATGCTCAGAGGGTTGTTTCAGCATGTGATGCCTGTCAGAGGCATGGGAATATTTCAAAGAGGAGTGAGATGCCTCAATATCCAATACTAGAGGTTGAAGTCTTTGATTGTTGGGGAGTGGACTTTATGGGGCCTTTCATCTCATCTTATGGGAATCAGTACATACTAGTGGCTGTGGACTATGTGTCCAAGTGGGTTGAGGCTATTGCTTCCCCTACCAATGATTCTAAGGTAGTGGTCAGGTTGTTCAAGAACATAATCTTCCCAAGATTTGGAGTACCCAGGGTTGTTATTTCTGATGGAGGGTCTCATTTTGTGAACAAAACCTTGGAGGGATTGCTGAAGAAGCATGGAGTAAAACATAAGATAGCTACTCCTTATCATCCTCAAACTAGTGGCCAGGTTGAAGTGTCTAATAGACAGATTAAATCATGCTTGAGAGGACTGTTAGCTCAAGCAGAAAAGATTGGAGCAAAAGGCTGGATGATGCATTGTGGGCTTATAGAACAACCTTTAAGACTCCAATTGGGACATCTCCTTTCAATCTGCTATATGGGAAGAGCTGCCACCTTCCTGTTGAGCTGGAGTACAAGGCTTTGTGGGCTATGAAGTTGCTGAACTTTGATATCAAAACAGCTCAAGAGAAAATGATCATTCAACTCCATGAACTTGAAGAAATCAGGCTGGGGGCTTTTGAGAGCTCCAAGATCTATAAAGAAAAGACCAAAGCTCTACATGATCAAAAGATTCTGAAAAGGGAGTTCATAAGTTGTTTCCTGGAAAACTTAAGTCTAGATGGTCTGGTCCCTTTAAGATTCTTGAGGTCAGGCCATATGGAGCTGTTGTGTTAGAGGGCAAGGATGGTCAAGAGTTTGTGGTAAATGGCCAAAGGATCAAGCACTACCTAGTTTCACAAAGGAAGGAGGAGGCTACATCAGTTTCCCTTCTTGATCCACCACCAGCCTGTTAAACAGGTTTTCAAAGTTTGAAACAAAGTGCTCTTGGGAGACACCCCCAGCTTATCCTTTGTAAATATGCTTTTATATTTTCTTTTCCTTCTTTTTATGTTTTAGAACTTTTTGATGGGTTTTGTGAGTTGATCTCAGGTTCTAGGTGAGTTTTAGAGGCTGTAGCTCAGAGACAAAGTGGAATGGAGCATGTGAGAAGGCTGAGAGAAGAGTTTAAGGCATGAAAACTTGAAGGACGCCTGTGTGCTACTTAGGCGTGTGGCTCAGTCAGGCCATGGACCAACTCGCATAAGAACTCGCAATTCAGTCCTATTTGGGTTTGCGGGTTATTCACCTGGCACCAAGAGATTTGAGCAAGAAAAAGCTAAGTGTCAAAACGTGCGAGTTGAGTCTGCTAGTTGGAGGCACGTGAGACCAAGCCGCACTGATGTTCGCAAAATACACTGGCTTGGTGCTGCGAGACAGTGCAAAGGCCGACCCAGGTCGCACCTGAAGAAAAGGACCCCAAAAACGCCTAAGTGTCAAAACCTGCGGGTTGGGCGTGCGGCTCGGCAGAGGAGAGGACCAGGCCGCATAGATACTCGCGTTTTACACCGGCTTAGGCGTGCAAAAAGAACCAAGAGCAGCCAGGTCGCACACCAGGAGAAGGAACTTGTGGCGCCTAAGTGTAAAAAGGTGCGACCTGGTCCTGGAGGTTAGATGCAAGAAGGCCAAGCCACATGAACATTCACAATATACACCGACATGGTCATGCGGCTCAAACCAAGCAGAGCCCAGGCCGCACACCAAACGAAGGACCCAGGAAGTCTAAGTATCAAGAGCTGCGACATGAGCATGCGGCTTAAATCAAGGGAAGACCAGGCCACACGTTAACTCACAATAAACACCGACTGGGTCATGTGGCTTAGCTCGATGTTCACCCAGGTCGCAGCATGAGAGAAAGGTCCAGGTCGTTCAAAAAAAGTTCCTGTGCGACCTGGTCATGCGAGTTGGACACGAAGGATCCCAGGCCGCACGTTAACTTGCAATACACACCGATTGGGTCATGCGGCTTAGCTCGATGTTCAACCAGGTCACAGCATGAGAGAAGAGACAAGACCGTGCAGGAGGGTTTTGTGTGCGCCTTGGTCATGCGGGACAGTCTGAGAACTTCCCAAGTCGCACACATATTCACGGTTTACACCGAGTCGGTCGTGCGGAATGAGAAAACAACCGGGTCCAAGGTGCAAAAAGGAGGGAAAAAGGAGTCTGGTCAACAAAAAGGACAGGTCAAAGCCTTGACTGGTCAAAGTGAATCTATTGACCACCAGTCCAAAGGCTGTGCCAAGTCCCACACTCTCACTTCCTCACCAAAAACACGAGTTTGCTCTCTAACCCCATTCCTCTCCATTGTTTTCATCATAACTCTCTCATTTCTTCACCAAATTCGTTGATTCAAAGTGCTTGGAGCTCGTTTTTGAGTTGGTAATCTCATCCTGTTAGCATTTCAAACTTTTTTGCATCATAATCCCAAGGTATTCTCTCTGTTAAAACTCATCTCTTTCCATGTTCTTAAATGGTGATTTTTGAGCTTCAAGGTGTGGAATCGATTTTAATAGGTTGTTTTAGACCTTGAGATTATTTTTATCAATGATAGGGTGCTAGATTATCATGGAAAACAGAGCTCTTTCTTGGTGATTCACTGTTCTTGAATTTTGAAAATTGTTGCAAAGTAATTCATGGAAAAATCGATTTTTCTTGAAAAAGTGATGAACATGTTTCTTGCTGAGTTTCTGCTTTGCACTTTTGTTTTGCATTGCTATGAATTCATTGGACTGATGCTTGGATTGAGAAACTTGTTCATGTGCTTTAGAAATCGATTTTTGCAACAATTTTTTTTTAAATTTGTTAGAACTTTGTGAAACTTGATCTTGTGCTCATCTTGTTTTTGAGAAATTTATTGGCAGATGACTGAGAGAACCAACTCTCTAGCCCAAAAGAAGGGCACTGCATCCAAGGACAAGGGTTTGGTCTCAGGGTCTTCACAGCCAAAGGAGAAAGGCCAAGGCATCAAGAAAAGCACAAAGCAAGGGAAAAGTGAACAAGCGCCAAAAAGGACAAGGAATGAAGAGAAATCATTGGTGGTTGCTTCTGGTTCCAAGAAGAAAGGAAAACAACTGGCTGTGGTATCTGATGATTAACAGACTGAGAGTGGCTCAAGCAGCTCAGCTGGAGGTTCCCAAGGCACCATTGAAGAGGCATCAAAGGTGATCAAGAAAACTGAACCAGAAACACCTGATTATCTGGCCAAGTTTCAACAGATGGGGATCCAGGAAGGGAGGTTCCCTGATGTGGACTTTTTGAAGATGATTTGCATCTTTGAGGATGTCTAAACTTTGCTTGGGAACATGGGCATTGAATCACTCTTGGAGATGAGAGAGACTGCATATGAAGAGGAGTCTCAAGAGTTCTTGGCTTCTTTTGATGCTTTAATGTACTACCCAAGGGATTCAAGGATTCTTCAAGGAGATGGTCTTGGACACATGGAGTTTACGGTGAAAGGAAAGGCCTACAGAGTGCCATTCAGGGAATTGAATGAGATATTTTGGGTTTTCTGCGCCCAAAAACGTTCCTCTCTCCAACCAGATCGGTCTTAGAAAGGAAGATGTTCAAGCTTTATGGAGATCAATAGCTTCTGGGAAGTACACAGCTGGAGCAGCTAAGTCCTCTTGGATAAGAAATACAGTGCTGAGATATGTCCACAAGATCCTCTCTCACAGCTTCTTCTTCAAACTTGATGTTGAGAGAGTTCATAAGGGTGATCTGAATCTCCTTGGTGTGGGGTTGAAACAGTTGATGTCAACTATGAAGATGGGAAGCCCTATGAAGGATATGCTTACACACTTTGCCTTGCCTCTCAATTAGCAAGGTCTTTGATGTTCTACAAAAAGTGCATTTGGGGTTCAACAAAGAAGGATGCAAAGCTGGCCCATGGTTGGGTTGTAACAAAGATCTTGAAGGCAAGGGGGTACAGGTTCAAGGAGAACAAGGCAAGGTTTGACCTGATTAATGAAGCTCATTTGTGTAAGATCGGTTTCTTTCTAGGAAGAGTTGGAGCCAAGCTGGTTTACAACTTCAAGTCCTTCATTGATGAACCAGTCCAAACTCTCCTGCCCAATCCCTCCATCACCACAGTCCAAGTAAAAAGGAATATTCACTTCTACTTGTTGAAGGAAGAGCTGTACAATGTCCAAACTGATCCACCTATTCTCAAGTACAAGAAGGCTTGCAGAGAAGAAGCTTCCAAGGAAAGGAAAGCAACCGCTGAAGATGCTACCACTAGTGCTGCTGGTGCTGGAGATGATGGTCTGCCTCCACCTCAAAAACGTTATGGTGGGAACATATATTACTTTGAAGATTACAACTGGGAGGAGCCAGGCACTTCAGGGTTTAGAGCTCAACAAAAGATCGGTGTTCTCCAACAATGGTGCAAGTACCAGGATAAAACAATCCACAAGATGGTAAAGTGCATCAAGGAGATGAAGAAAATGATCAAGAAGCTTGAAAACCCTTGCAAAGGTGGATCTCCAACACCGGTTTCACTAAGGCACAGAGAAGAGGTTGGAGAGAGTTCCACCAACTACACAGCCCTAGTCCTATATGGCACAGCATGGGTGGATCTTGAAGACGGTTATGATGAGGCAAGCCATCACTCCTGGGAGACACCGTCCGGTCACACTTCAAACCCCTCTTACTCTTTGTGGTCAGACTTCCACAGCTCTTAGGTAACACTCCATCTCTGTATATATGCATGTAGTTAGCTTGTTTTCTCTATGCATTTTGTGATTTTGCTTTGCACTTCTCCTTCATGCTTTTATAACAAAAGGGACTGTGTTATTTAAGTGTGGGGGAGGAGTTTCATCTTTCACTAATCATGTTTTCTCTGTTCTTATTTTATACCTTGAGTCTTGAGTCACATTCTTGCATGCATTCATGTAGATGCATTTCATCTAAGTGCATATATAAAAAAAAAATTGAAAAATCTGAAAATCAAAAAAAAAAAAATGCTCATGTAGTTGCATTCTCATTCTTTTTAGGCTTGAGTCTAGTTGCATCATATAGGTTGCATTATGCAATGGAGCAATGATAGGTTTTCCTTCAGAGTAAATCACTTTGAGAATTTGGACTAAATCACTTTGAAATGATTTCTATGCTTGCAAGGCTTGAAATGATCTAAATCTGAGAAGCAAGTTTGAATTGAACTCAAATCTAATAAGTGAAAACCCTGAACTTGACTTGAAATTATCATTTGGTGCATTGTTTGAATAAGCTTGTGGATACCATTATACATATTTGAGCTACAATCCTGTTTCTACCATCCTCTTCCTTAGCTCAAATAGCTGAATCTGCATAATAGATCAGTTTTCCTCACCCTGAACCCATCCTTCTTTCAAAGCAATTGTTTGTGTGTGATTGAGAGGCCACCTTGGACCAAACTTAGCAGAAAGTGTTAGGTTTAGGGCGACAAGGGCAAGCCTCATTATGAGTAAGTTCCATCATAAAGGAGCTGAGAATTTTGGCGAGATTTAAGTGTGGGGGAATACTTGTTGGTGAGTGGAAAAAGGAGAGATGAGTGAAAATAAAAGGAGAATGGTGAGAACTAGGGGATAAAAAAAGAAAAGAAATCAGTCTTGGATTTTTGAGTCAAAGAAAGTGAGCTCTAGTGTTTTGAAAAGAAAGAGTCTGGCCTCTAAGTGAAAGGAAAAGAAAAGAAGCCAAAGAGCTCAAATGTTTTAAAAAGATAGAAAAAAAAGAGGCTAGAGGTTAAAAAAGAAGTGAACAAGAGCTATTAAAGTTATAAAAAAAACATTATATTGAGATCACACAAATTAGCTGACGTGGCAAAGGCGATTGTGAGGGCGATTTAGGGTTTCAAGTCTTCACGCTTACGCTACGGCACCGGCTGCCGCCGTAGGAGTCATGGAGTCGGAGATACGGATCTCTGATGGAGGGGGAGAGGAGAAGAAGCATCTGATGGTGGATACGAGTGGTGGTATGGGGAACGATGAGGTAAACAAGGGTTTTGACACAAGCTCTGCATCAAAGCAGAACATGACTGACATTAATCGGGAGGAGGGTGAACTGACTCCAGTAGTGGGTACTGTCTCTGATCAGATCGGAGAACTTCCAATATCACAAGAGACGGAGGGATCAGTGAACTTGGCCGTTACAAACAAAGTCGCATCATGGGTTTCCTTGGTAAAAGAGAAACCTGAAATGATTCAATTTGATATGAAAGTGGAGGAGATTGATGGAATGCCGACGGCTAAACTCCCGGAAAGTGTGTTTAACGATGCTCCTCCCCTTTGGGAGGATTTCATTATCGGAAAATTCCTATCCAAGGCTCCTTTTGTTGGGAAAATTCATGCCTTAGTGAATCGGATATGGTCTCTAGGGGACAAGTCTGTCAAGATTGATGTCATTGTCATTGATGCAAAAACAATGAGATTTCGGATTAAGGATAAAAGTGTTAAGGAACGTGTTTTATGAAGGGGCTTGTGGAACCTTTGTGGTATTCCGGTGGTTGTCACAAGATGGAGTCCTATTGCAGAAAAGGAACAAGCAGCACTGACTTCAATTCCTTTGTGGGTTGTTGTAAAACATGTTCCACCACATCTGTTCTCATGGAAGGGGCTTAGTGCTCTTACTAGCCCTTTGGGGAAACAAAAAAAACTGCATCCAAACACAGAAGCTTGCAGAAATGTGGAGGAAGCCAAGGTTTTTGTGGAGGTTGATTTAACAAAAAATTTGCCCAAGAAATTCTGTTTTCAATCAGAAAGGGGACCAGACACGGTGGTGGAATACCTTTTCGCATGGCTTCCACCTCGTTGTAGTAAATGTTCTAAATGGGGTCACCTGGACAAAGTCTGTAAAGCAAGTATGGAAAAAAGGAAGAACTAGAGGTTGTCGAGAAAACAAATTTGCAATCGGCCAGCCCTAGTGCAGAGGGAACAAGCAATGCATTGCAGGAGGGAGAGAATCGAGTAGAAATCTCAGACAAAGTAAATGACGGAGAGAAACAGGTTGCTGAACAAGGTTGGTCCACACCAACAAAAACCAGTCGCAGCCCGGGAAAGAGTCAAGATTTGAAATATGGAGAAGTATCAATTCTCTCTAATTCACGTTTTGCTATTTTAAGTGAAGAGATTGAGGACAATTTGAAAGTACCTGAGATAATGGGAGAGGTCAATATGGAAAGAGATGAGGGGAATGTATCAGATATTCCGATCAGTTCAGAAAAGGAAAAAGCTGAAGAAACAACAGAAGTGAGTTCAAAACAGGGGGTGAGTCAACCAGGAGAAAATTAGAAATCAAAGGAACTGTTAGGAGGAGGGCGACCATTCCTGCCTCGCAGTTTCAAGGAGTCCCATAAGTTTCTCCAAAACTCCACAACAGCAAAGACTAAGGATATCAGGAATGGTATCCGGGAAACACGTCAAACCTCCAAACATCATTGATGTCGGGTTTCTTCTGGAATATCAGAGGACTAAATAAGCAAAGTAAACACAAAGTGGTGAGGGACTGGGTCAGGAAACACAATTTTGATTTTGGCTGTTTGATTGAAACGAAAGTAAAAGAAAGCAGAGCTGAGAGACTTTGTAACGAGATATTTAAGGACTGGTCTTTGATGTCAATTTATGAGGAGCACAGGTTAGGGAGGATTTGGATTGTTTGGAGAAATAATACCTGAATCACACAAAATTTTAAATCATCGCAGATGATTACGGTTTCAGTCCTTGTTGAAGGGAGTCAGGAGGAATTTTTTGTCTCCTACATTTATGCGTCTAATTTTGTTGCGGATCGAAGAGTACTCTGGGCAGATATCCGCTTCCATCACGAATCACCTCTGTTTCGAGGTAAACCATGGATGTTATGTGGGGACTATAACGAAATTCTGCAGGGAGAGGAACATTCGTTATTTGAGCCCACACCGACTATTCCTCCGGGAATGAGAGATTTCCAAGATCTGGTGCAGTACTGTGAACTAACGGATCTGATCTTTCATAGACAGAGATTTACTTGGTGTAACAAAAGGAGTGATGGAGTAATATGCAAGAAACTCGATCAGGCATTGGTCAACAAGGAATGGTTATATAAATTTTATAGATCTTACAGCGTTTTTGAACCAGGAAGATATTCTGATCATCTCCGCTGTAGAGTCTATATAAAGGAGGCAGAAGAGAGAGTCAAAAAACCGTTCACCAATGATACTACTCAACATCCAAACTTTTTGCGCGAGATAGAGGAAGAGTGGAAGCAGACTCCTCCCTTATTCACTTCTACTTCTGCGCTGCATCGTCTTACGACGAAACTGAAGCAGACAAAACCAAACTGCGAACCTTGGGGAAAGAACTTATGGCTGATATATCTAAACGTACTGCAGATGATTATCTCCAGCTGTGTGCACTGCAGGAACAAACTCTATCTGCTCCACACTCAGGTGCAGTTGAGGAGGAAGCCACCGCACTTGAGAAGTGGATGAGACTTGCGGATATCGAGGAGAGGTATCTCCGTCAGAAGTCAAAGCTACATTGGTTACTAGTGGGTGACAAAAGTAACAAGGCTTTTCACAATGCTGCAAAAGTTAGAGAAATGAGAAACAGCATCACGGGGATCCGATGTGGTGATGGATCCATAGCAAAAACGCAAGAGACAATTAAGGCTGAGGCAGTGAGATACTTCACGGATTTTCTATCTAAAGAGCCAAATGACTTCGAGACTTGGTCAACAGAGGAACTAAAGGGGTTTTGAGCTACCGATGTGCTACGGAGGATAAGTTATTTCTTACAAAAGAAGTGACGAAGGAGGAGATCAAGAAGGTTATATTTTCTATGCCAAAAAACAAGTGACCAGGTCCTGATGGCTATACAAGTGAATTTTTTAAGGAAGCATGGGCTACAATTGGTGAGGATGTGGTCATTGCAATACAATCTTTTTTCAAACTAGGGTTTCTTCCAAAAGGTGTGAACTCCACCATACTTGCTCTTATACCAAAGAAAAAAGAAGCTATAGAGATGAAAGATTATAGACCTATATCTTGCTGCAATGTCTTATACAAAACAATCTCCAAGATCCTGGCCAATAGACTCAAAACTTTGCTCCCAAAGTTTATTCAACACAACCAATCTGCATTTGTTCAGAATCGACTCATCATGGAGAACATTCTTCTAGCAACCGAAATTGTGAAATATTATCACAAACCGTCAGTTACACCAAGATGTGCCATGAAAATCGATATATCGAAGGCCTTTGATTCAGTACAGTGGCCGTTTTTGCTGAATATAATGCAGGCTTTGGATTTTCCTGATGTTTTCATATGCTGGATCAATCGCTGTATCACTTCTGCCTCATTCTCTGTACAAGTAAATGGGGAGCTCACTGGTTATTTTGGGAGCAAAAGAGGTCTAAGACAGGGCTGTTCCCTTTCCCCTTACCTCTTTGTTATGTTCATGAATGTGCTTTCATGCAAGATCGACATGGCTGCTGCAGACAGAAAATTCGGGTATCATCCTAACTGTAAGAATCTCTCTCTCACACACCTCTGCTTTGCTGATGACCTGTTGGTATTTACTGATAGGGAGAAACGGTCTATTGAAAAAATTCTGGAAGTGTTTAAGGAGTTTGAACGAAGATCAGGCCTTAGCATAAGTCTTGAAAAATCGACTCTCTACACGGCTGGAGTCTCAGACGAAGTCAGGGATGATATTCTCAACCAATTTCCATTCGATCATGATACAAGCACCAAGCTGTCAAGGACTTGTATAGAATAGGAAGCAAAGCTTTAGGTCGATGGCCAAGGGTTGATTCAAATGAATGAGCAACTCTAGACAAGTGAATCGATATGGTGGCAAAGGTTGTGTAAGACTTGTGATAAAACACAAGAACTTTAATCTAGGAGGTACTGGTCTCAACTAGAGCAAAGGGTTAAACAAGTTTCTCTCAAAGAAAACTGGTTTGAAGAAAGTTCGATTTTTATTGATATGAAAGGTGAGAAATTACAAGGCTGTAATGGGACCTTATATAATGGTCCTAGCAGCTTAGACTCAAAGAAATAAAAAGACTCAAAACAACAGGACTTTTAAAAGTAAAGACTCAAAACAACAGGACTTGTAAATTAAAATTGCTAAATTAAAGGACTTAAAAAAGGAAATAAAAGACTAACTAAATTGTCTCTGCATAAGACCAAAGACAAGAGAAACTCATTAGTCAAAGAATTGAAATTTGATTGAACACTTACCTTATTTGGTGGCTGAGACATGTGTGGCTTTGACCGAGTTTGAATCTTCCCTCCTAAGTGTCTTGGTTCATTAGCATGAAGACTTGGGCTTGATTTGGCAAAAGGGGCCAGACATCTTGATTCTTTGAAGCTGGGCCGTTTGCTAGCTCTTGGCATTTTTCAAGTAATCCAGTCTAAGCTTGTTGTTGATGGGCTTCATTATGCGGCTCATTTTCTTGGTCTTCTTGCGGCCTTGTTTGATCCACTTGAGATATGGCTTGTAACATACTTTGGTTGTACCTGTGCTGAAGGACCTTTGCTCTTTGTCTTGTTATTGGCCCTTGATGAATGATTGGTACTTCCACATCTTGTAGTTGCGGCTCGGTTAAGTCTGGTTCAGCTTGAATGGCCTCATCATTCCCTCCCTCTTCAAGAGGTTTTGACCTCAAAACTGGATCATCTGAAAGATATGGAGCAAGATCAGTTACATTGAAAGTTGAGGACACATTAAACTCACCTGGCAATTCAAGTCTGTATGCGTTGTTGTTGATCTTATCTAGTATCTTGAAAGGTCCATCTCCTCTTGGTGCTAGCTTTGAACTCCTTTGGTTTGGGAATCTCTCATGCCTCATGTGTAGCCATACCCAATCTCCTGGTTCGAACACCACTTCCTTGCGTCCTTTGTTGGCATGCTTCACATATTGTTCAGTTCTCTTCTCCAAGTTCTCCTTTGCCTTTTGATGTAGTTTCTTTATGAAATCAGCTCTTCTTTCTCCATCTAAGCTCACGGCTTCAGATGGTGGTGGTGGTGTGAATTCCATTGGGGTCTTGGGGTTGAATCCATAGACTATTTCGAATGGAGACATCTTTGTAGCTGAATGTTGAGCTCTGTTGTAGGCAAATTCGATGAAGGGTATGCACTCCAACCAGTTCTTCATGTTTCTTCCAAGAGTGGCCCTTAACAATGTAGATAAGGTTCTGTTCACCACCTCAGTTTGGCCATCTGTTTGGGGAAGACAAGTAGTAGAGAACAAAAGTTTAGTGCCAAGCTTCTTCCACAAGGTTCTCCAAAAGTGGCTCAAGAACTTGCTATCTCGGTCAGATACAATGGTTCTTGGCACTCCATGTAAACGCACAACCTCCTTGAAGAATAGATCCGCCGTTTGAGATGCATCATTAACCTTTGCACAGGGTATAAAATGTGCCATCTTGGAGAATCTGTCCACCACCACAAATATAGTCTTTGTGCTTGATCTTTGGCAACCCCAGCACAAAATCCATCAAAATATCAACCCATGGTGCTGTAGGAATCGGTAATGGCAAGTACAAGCTGTGAGGGTGTACTCTAGACTTGGCTTTCTTGCATATCACGCATCGTGCACAATGAGCTTCTACAGCCTTTTTGAGGTGAGGCCAATAGAAGTGATCTTTCACCACTGCAAGTGTCTTGTCTACTCCAAAGTGACCCATCAGTCCTCCTCCATGAGCTTCTTGGACAATAAGATCCCGAAGAGAACATTGCGGTATACAAAGTCTCTTGTCTCGAAACATAAAGCCTTCATAGATGTAGAACTTGCCATGAGTTCCCCTGTTACACTCCTCAAAGCTCTCTCCTAGCTCTGGATCTTCTTTGTAAAGGTCTTTGATGAACTCAAACCCCATAACTTTGGCCTCCATAGTTGCGATGAGTGCATGTCTTCGAGATAAAGCATCCGCCACTATGTTGTCTTTGCCCTTCTTGTACTTGATAATGTAGGGGAAAGTCTCAATGAACTCCATCCACCTGGCATGTCTCCTCTTGAGATGGGTTTGTCCTCGAAGGAGCTTAAGTGTTTCATGGTCAGTGTGGACCACAAACTCTCTTGACATCAGATAATGCTGCTAAGTCTCCAAAGCTCTAACTAGAGCATATAACTCTTTTTCATACGTTGGATAGTTAACCGTAGCTCATCCAAGCTTCTCACTGAAAAACGCCACTGGTTTCCCTCCTTGTGTCAATACAGCTCCTATGCCAATGCCTGATGCATCGCACTCCACTTCAAACGTTTTGTTGAAGTCGGGTAGCACAAGAACCGGTGCATTGGTAAGCTTCTCCTTGAGAGTATCAAACGCCTTTTGTTGAGCTTCTCCCCATGTAAAACCAACACTTTTCTTCACCACAGCAGTGAGAGGTGCGGCTATACTACTGAAATCCTTGACAAAACGCCGATAGAAGCTTGCTAACCCATGGAAGCTCCTCACTTGGCTGATATTTGTTGGGGCCGGCCAGTCTTTGATGGCTTTTATCTTCTCCTCATCAACCTGTAATCCCTGCGAGCTCACAACAAAACCTAGGAAAACCAACTTATTAGTGCAGAATGCGCACTTCTTTAAGTTTGCATAAAGGCCTTCTTCTCGAAGAGTCTTTAAAACAAGCTCAAGATGTGACACATAATCAGATAAACATTTGCTGTAAACTAAAATATCATCAAAATAAACAACAACAAACTTACTGATGTATGCTCTAAGAACTTGGTTCATTAGACGCATAAAGGTACTTGGTGCATTGGTGAGGCCGAAGGGCATCACCATCCACTCATAGAGACCTTGCTTGGTCTTGAAGGCAGTCTTCCATTCATCACCTTCTTTCATCCTCACTTGATGGTATCCACTCTTGAGATCGATCATTGAGAACAAGGTGGCTCCACTAAGCTCATCAAGCATGTCATCGAGTCTTGGAATTGGGTGTCTATACTTGATGGTGATGTTGTTGATAGCTCGGCAATCTACACACATGCGCCAGGAGACATCTTTCTTTGGCACCAACAGGACAGGAACGGCACAAGGGCTGAGGCTCTCCCTCACATATCCTTTGTCTAACAGCTCCTTGACTTGCCTCTCCAACTCCTTGGACTCCTCAGGGCTGATTCGGTAAGCCGGTTTGTTTGGTAAAGCTGCTCCCGGTATGAAGTCTATTTTGTGTTCTATGCCTCGAATTGGTGGCAATCCTTCAGGCATTTCTTCAGGGAACACATCTTTAAACCTGTCAAGTAAGTCAGTGATCTCCGGTGGTAGTTCAAGTTCACCTAAACCTGCGCTCAAAAGCTCCTTAAAGATCATTAGTAGCATTATGTGTTTAGCAGCAAAAACTTTTCTAACATAGCTAGGCTGAACAAGAAAATTTGACTTAGAGATACTTTCTTTTTCTTTAAGCATTTGCATTTGTAGTTCATGCACTTGTGATGGTGTAAGAGGTGCTAAACTAACTTTTCTTTTGTTATGCATAAGAGTATACATATTAGTCCTACCATCATGCTTAGTTTCTCTATCAAATTGCCATGGCCTACCTAACAACAAATGACCAGCTTGCATAGGAACTACATCGCATAAAACTTGATCTTGATATTTTCCTATGCTAAATGGAATGGTAACTTGATCGGTAATCTTAAGCTTTACCTTATCATCGAGCCATCTCAGCCTATTGGGCCGTGGATGCTTAGTTCTCTCAAGGCCTAGTGATAGACAAGACTTTTTAGGGTCTCAGGGCTATCAATCCCCTTGTCAATGTAGCACAAAGAGGTTTATCAATCCAGATGTGGTGTTAGACACTAAGCTATATGATCAAGTTCTTAATTCAAGCAAACAAGAGTGGGTTTTGATTAATCTAGAGACAAATATAAACATAAACAGGATTAAAGACTAATGACAATGACAAATGATATGATGTGAATATGATATGATGGAGGCATGAGATTCTAGACATGATAGTTGGTTAGGGTGCTTTAGTGTTAAACTAGAAATGCTAATGACAATGATGAGACATGATTCAAGTGATTAAGAACTCTAATCTAGGTTAATCCTCTCATGAAGGTATTAACCCCTATACTAATCCATTTTCAAACCAAATTCCCATTTGTGAAATATGAATCAATATGCATTAATAAACAGTTCTCAATGATCATTCAAGCATTTAACAAATCATTCCTATGATGAAAAATTACTTAAACCTCTAACACAACTCTTTCAGGAATTTCATCAAACACTTTTGGTGCATGAAATTCCCAGAATCTAGATTTCAAGTGATTATCAAGGATCTAGCATAGAGAACAGTTGTTTAGAGAAATGAACCAATGAATCTAGCCCTAAGCACTCCTAATCTAACACTTTAGCTCCCTAACCTACACATCTAGAACCTCATTAAGGTAACTACTCACTAATCATGATCAACACACTAGATCCTTTGCAAGATGTGTTGTTAATCATGATTAGAAGTTGATTTTGATGAATAGAAATGATGAACATGATGGAAAGAAACTGCAAATCGATTTAAACTCTCTAAAACAAAGTGTATTAAGTGGTTTTTCACAAAAGGGGGAAAAAAGACTAAAAGTAGATTAAGTTCTCCCCAAAAATTAGGTCTAAAAACCTTATAAAGGAGGCTTGGGCAAACCGGGTCAACCCGGAACAAACCGGGTACTGACCCGGCCTTGATGGGCAAAGAAGGGTTTGCCACGGTCTGGTGCATCCTTGGTGTGACCGTGGCATTCCTGACCGTGTCAAAGTTTTTACTTGTGTTCTTGGTTCCTTTTGTTGCCGCGGTCTGATCAAGCTTCATCTGGGACTCGTGGCAAGTTAACCGTGTCAAACGCCGAAGATGTGTAGAGGTTGCCACGGTCAAGCCTCCAGACCGTGGCATTCACACCGTGCCAAAACTCGCATGCATGTGAGGACCTTCCCAGCCAAGTATATGCTTGCCACGGCCAAGTCTCAGGCCGTGGCATTGAGATCGTGTCAAAAGCCGAAACTGTGTAGAAGTTATCTCCAGCCTCTTGTTCATTTGCCACGGTCAAGTTCTAGACCGTGGCATTCAGCTCGTGCCAATCGCCGAAGGTTGCAAGATGTTGCCACGGCCAAGCTTCATACCGTGGCATGTTTAACTTAGTCATCCTGGGCTGTCTGGACCATCTCGCATTCCGGAGAGTGTAACTTCCTGGAGACCTGTCCGAATTGAGTGATTCCGGTTTCAGAAGACAGAGGACTCATTTATCTCCAACTTTGATGAAGGAAGTTTCAGTGCTTGGGAAGTGTAAGGTTTCCTGGAGGGAACATCTTTGAAGTGCATTTACACGACCAGAGAGAAGCGTCTAGACATGTGTCCATTCCGGAGACCGTATCTTTCTGCTCAAAGCTCCGAATTGACTGATCTCGGTTGTTCTGGAAAGAAGACTCAAATGTCTCTGATTCTCATGAAGGCCGCGGAAACTGAATCGGTCTGGAAGTGCACCGTCCTTCGCATCCTTCAGAACTGATCTGCTCGGTCCGGAATACCTGCGAGACAGGGGTTTCTTCCCACGAGCTTATCTCTCTGCTCACGCGTCCGAATTCCACGATTCCAATTGCTATGAGACCGTCCTCCAATGCTCTCCAACTTCTATGAAGGACCCGCCGTCTGAATCGGACCGGAAGGCTCCCCGGACAGGCGATTTCTGAGACTCGTTCACACCCGGAGATTTTGGCCGATACACTTCATTCGCGGTACGTGAAAATGGCCGGTAAAGCTTCCCGCGGTACATGAAAATGGCCGGTAAAACCTTCCTGGCCAGCGAGAATGGCCGATAATCTCCCAAGACCTGATTTTTCCACTTTTTCAAGCTTTGCTCACCATTCCACCTCCTGGATTCATCTTTTCAGTTCCATATTCACCTGACAGACACTCAAAATATGCAAAGACTCATTGGGACCTAATGCATCTCCTAAGTTCTAAAATAAACCCTAAGGACCTAAAATGCATGAAATAAAACATGATTTGGGATGATTTATGCAACCTAAATGATGCAAATTATGAACATATCAACTCCCCCACACTTGTCCTTTGCTTGTCCTCAAGCAAAAAGAACAAATGAGAGAAAGTGGTTGTATGCAATGGGAGTTCACATTTTCTTTTTTGAGAGAAGTGATCACAATGAGAATTCAAGTTCATGCTCAATTATGCAATGCAAAGGCATACTCAGATATATGTCAACTCAGCAAGGAATCTCCACAAGTTCTTCTCTCTCTCAACTCTTTCACATTCATTAAGCTTTTATCAGGTGGATCTCATGATGCAAGGTTTAAACAAGCTGGCTTGGCTAGGGAGAGGCTATGAGATTAAAATGATCTCATCAGTGTTCAAGTGGGTTAAATGCAGCAAAGGGATCTCTCTATGAATGATCAAACTTTGGCAGAATGCTAAAGGTAAAAAGCAACCTATGCATACAAGGGCAAAGACTCATCACTCCCCACCCTCTACTCAAAGCTTCCTCACTTGCTCAAAAATCCTCACTTTTCACTCTCATTTTCCTCTCACTAGGGGATTTACTTTTCACAATTCCTCTCAAGTCTTGGAACTCAAACTTTACACAGCTCTTTTTCTTTTACAACTTCTAGCCTCTTCTTTCTTTCTTAACAAAACATTTGAGCCTTTCGGCTTCTTTTCTTCCTTTTTTTTTTTTTACTTAGAGGCTAGACTCTTTCTTTTCAACAAACCAGAGCTCACTTTCTCAAAACACCAAGACTGATTTCTTTTTCTTTCATTCCCCTAGCTATTTTCACTCTCTCTTTCCCACTCATCTCACCTTTTTCCACTCACCAAAAAGTCTTTTCCCCCACACTTATTCCTCGCCAAAACTCTCAGTTCCTAGATGTTGGAACACAGCACTCAATGAGACCTGCCCTTGTCGCTCTAAACCTAACACTTTCTGCTAAGTTTGATCCAAGGTGGCCTTTCAATTCACACACAAACATTGGCTTGAAAGAAGGATGGGTTCAAGGTATGGGAACTGATCCATGATGTGGATTCAGCTACTTGAGCTAAGGAAAAGAGTGGTAAAAACAATGGTTCTAGCTCAAGTATGTATATTGGTATCCACAAGCTTTTTCAAACAATGCATCACAAGATATTTTCAGGTCAAGTTCAAGGTTCCCACTTAATTAGAGTTGAGTTCAATTCAAACTTGCTTCTCAGATTCAAATCATTTCAGACTTTGCAAGCATAGAAAAAGATTCACAAGCATATTCAATTCAAGTTCTCAAAGTGATGTACTCTCTAGAAAACCTATCATTACTCCTTGCAAGATGCAACCTACATGCAAATGCAATCTAGACTCAATCCTAAGAATGAGAATGCAACTACATGATCATTTTTTTGTGTAAATTTTTCAGATTTTTCCATTTTTTTGTTTTTGTTTTTTTTTTTTTTATATGCACTTAGATGAATATGCAACTAGAATGTGACTCAAGACTCAAAGTGTAAAATAAGAAAATAGGAAACATGATTAGTAAAGGATGAAACTCCTCCCCCACACTTAAATAACACAGTCCCTTGTGTTATAAAAGTATGAGAAAAAAGTGAAACCAAAGCAAACAGGCAAAATGCAAAAGAAAAAGAAAGTGTACAATGTATTTACAAGGTTTTGAGTGTTTACCTCAATCGCTGAGGTCTGATCCCAAGTAATGGGATGGATTGGAGGTGGAGCATGATGGAGTGGAATATCTGGGTGGGCTGCTCTCAGGTGAGTCTGGTTGGAATGCTGTGGCCGGATTCACCCAATCTTCTTTTCCTGGAGGTAGCGCAAAGTCATTGGCAGCTGTGCTTTCTCCCACCTCTTCGCTTGTATCTCGTTTGGGTGAGGTGGCTGGAGCTGTGAGCTTTTTAACCTTCTTCTTAAGCTGCCTAACACAGTCAACCAGCTTGTGGATCGTTTTGTCTTGCCATTTGCACCATTTCTGAAGGGTGTTAACTCTGGAATACAGCTTCCTTGTGTGATAGTCAGGCTCACCCCAAAAGTAAGGATCAAAGTGATACCTTCCTGCTCCCATCCTTCTTTCAAAATTCTTGGCTCCTCATGCTCACAACCAGTGGTCCTAGTTGTGTCTTCCTCGTCAGCTGGCTCTTTACCCTTAGAATTAATTGGCTTCTTACATTTGGGAATTAGAGGGTGAATGGCTGAGTTGTAGAGCTGATCCTTGAGGACAATAAAGGAGACATTGTGCCTTTCTGTGAGAGTGGTGATGGCTGGGTTTGGCAACAGAACATGAACTTTTTCATCTTGCAAGAGCTTGAAAGTGTACAAGAAGTGTACACCATTGCTTTCTTTTAGAAACCCAACCTTGGTGAGGGTAACTTCATCAATCAACCCAGGTCTGACTGCAACATTATCAAAGACAAAACCTCTTGCTTTCAGAATTTTTGTCACTAGCCATCCATTGTGCAACTTAGTGAGTTTCTTTCTTTTACCCTCACTCCAAGCAATGTCCTTGTAAATCAGCATTTGGCGTGCCAAGAATGCACCACTAGAAGGGATGTAATGTGGAAGGTGAAACTCTCTCTTGCTCTTCAAGTGACTGATGAGAGGATGAAGACCCATACCCAATAGCTCCATGTCAGCTAGATGCACCACCCCATCATTGTGCTTGGTAAAGAACATTTGGCAAAGCACCTTGTGAGCATAGCGGATTGCTGGGTTTCTTATCCATGAACTCTTGCATCTTCCTCCTCTGAAGCTCCCAAAAGCAATTGTATCCCACAAGTCAGTGATCATGTGATCAGGGTATGTGAACTTCACTGTCTCTTCTTGTACAGGTCTTGTAAAAGTAAAGATCTCATCAAGTTCTTTGAAGCTTACATGGTGTTGTGCACCATCTATTTTGAACTCTATGTGCCCAAGACCATTGCCCTCCTTGATTCTTGCATCTCTAGGGCCATATCCACAAACTTGAAGGGATGCAAGAAATTCTTGTGTAACACCATCATGAGCCACATCTTTCATCTCAAAGAATCCACCAAACCCCATGTTGTTGAAAATGAGCTGAACCTCTTCAAGAATACCCATCTTCCTCAGCAGTTCCATATCAGGGAACTTGGTTTGCTGCACTTTTGCACTTCTGAACATGTCAAAGTAGTCATCAAAAGTTGGCTCTCTGTCCTCAGAACCTGACTTTGCTTGCTTGGCCCGCTTCAATGCTGTTTCAGGGTCACTCTCTGTTCCGTCTTCATCCTCAGCCACAGCCACCTCTTTTCCTGCCCTGTGAACGACCTCAACCAATGCCAGCTCAGTACCAGAAGTTTTTGAAGTGGAGGCCTTTGTTTTCTTTGGTGCAGCAATCTTCTTTGTTTTCTTCTCAGCTGAATCCTTTGGCTTTCTCCTCCTTTTCTGTTTCTCGAAAACTTTGTGCCCAAAAGGCAAAATCTGATCCTCTGATTTCTCTTTTTTAGATTTCTCCATGGCTGCTTGTCTTTTTGTTCCTCCCATCCTGCATTTTCTCAAACCATTGTAAGCACCAAAGCAAGAGAACAACAAAAGTTTTTCAAAAATTCACCAAGTTCATGAGCAGCACCAATTGATTTTTCTTTAAAAGAAGGTATTTCAAGCTGATTAAAAACTCATTAAACTCAAAGAAATGGCAAGAAGCAATGCACATAAAGAGTTCAGCTTGAAACACAATTTCTAAAAAAAATCGATTCACATGATGATTTTCAAGAAAATTTCTCAAAAATTCCAAGAACAAGTCATTCTCAAGCAAGATTCATGAAATCCCTATCCATTCTACTTGCACAATACTCACAAAATGATTCTAAGGTATCAAGAAGTCCATTAAAATCGATTCCATTTGCTTTTCTCTGTTCATGAACAGTACACTAAAGCATGGAAAAGGTGAGTTTTAACAGATTAAATACCTTGGAATCTTCAAGTTTCAAGTGTAAAACGGATGTGCAACAAGAAACTAGACAGGATTACGAGTTCAATGCAGTTGGAATCACTCAATTTGATGCAGCAACGAGAGAGATATGAGAGTTTAGAGTTCAAGAATGGAAAGGAAGGTGCAAACTCTCGATGAAGAAGGGGGAGTGGTGGGGAACAGCTGGCTTGGCGCGTGGGTTGACCGGTCAACGTCCGTACGGTCAACCAAAATTCAAATTTTTGGTCGCGCCTGGTTGACCGTGGCATGTGGTCGTGGCTTCAGCTCGAGAACGCTTCCTCTTTGCCGCGGTCTTGGTGTGGCCGTGGCAACTAGACCGTGGCAAAGGCCGAACCTCGTCTCTTTTCCTTTCTCTTGCCACGATCTGATCATTTCCCGTGGCAAACTCCTCGTGGCCATGCTTATTCGTCGGTCAAACTCTCCTGATTTTTGCCGCGGCCAAAGCCTTAGCCCGTGTCCTCTAGACCGTGGCATTGTCCGAACATTGGCCGATTCACTTCTCTTTTTGCCACGGTCACATTTTCTTCCCGTGTCATTACTACCGTGGCAAAGGCCGAACCGGGGTTGTGCACCATTTGCTTTGCCACGGCCACATCTTGGACTCGTGTCTTGTAGAACGTGTCATCCCACGAACCTTGGCCGCTTCGCTTTTGCTTAGCCACGGCCAGGTCTTCATCCCGTGGCACTCCTCTCGTGGCAAACCCCGAGCATTGGACGTTCCCCCTGCATTTTGCCACGGCCTAAGATTCATCTCGTGGCAACCCCAACCGTGGCAAACTCCGAGCCTCATCCATTCTTCTTTTTCCTTTGCCACGGCCGCCTAGGTTCCATGTCACAAGACCGTGGCATTCGCCGAACATATGCTTCTTTTGCCACGGCCAGGCCTTTAGACCGTGATTATCTCTCCGTGGCAACAGAAAGGGGCTTGCCACGCCTTGTTCTTTACCGTGGCATTCTTCATTCCTTCATTTCTTTTCATGCTGCATTCACTTTCCAAAGGTTCAGACTCACACCTAACACCTGTAAACACTCAACAGACCCATCAAAACATTCTAAAACATAAAAAGAAAAGAATCAAAAGATCAAAAGCATATTTACAAAGGGTAAGCTTGGGGTGTCTCCCAAGAGCACTTTGTTTAATGTCTCTAAGTTTGACTTTGGTAACCTGATTAACAGGCTGGTGGATCAAGAAGGGGAACTGATGTAGCTTCCTCCTTCCCTTGTGAAACTAAGTAGTGCTTGATTCTCTGTCCATTCACCACAAATTCCTGACCATTCTTCCCTTCTAAGACAATGGCACCATAAGGCCTCACTTCAAGAACTTTGAAAGGTCCAGACCACCTAGACTTAAGCTTTCCTGGAAACAACTTAAGTCTAGAGTTGAAAAGCAACACCAAATCACCATTCTTGAACTCTCTTTTCAGGATCCTTTGGTCATGCAAGACTTTGGTCTTCTCCTTATAGATCTTTGAGTTTTCAAAAGCTTCAAGCCTAATCTCCTCAAGTTCATGAAGTTGCATGATCCTTTTCTCTTGAGCTGTCTTGATATCAAAGTTTAGAAACTTCACAGCCCACATAGCTTTGTACTCCAACTCAACAGGAAGGTGGCAGCTCTTCCCATATAGCAGACTGAATGGTGATGTTCCAATTGGAGTTTTAAAGGCAGTCCTGTAAGCCCATAATGCATCATCTAGCCTTTTGCTCCAATCTTTTCTGCTTGAGGTAACAGTCCTCTCAAGAATGGCCTTGATCTGTCTATTGGATACTTCAACCTGGCCACTAGTTTGAGGATGATATGGAGTAGCTATCTTGTGTTTAACTCCATGCTTTCTCAATAAACCTTCCAGAGTCTTGTTCAAAAAGTGGGATCCTCCATCAGAAATGACAACCCTTGGAACTCCAAACCTTGGGAAGATGATGCTCTTAAACAGCTTTACTACAACCTTGGAATCATTGGTAGGGGAAGCAATGGCCTCAACCCATTTGGACACATAGTCCACAGCAACAAGTATGTATTGATTTTCAAAGGATGAAATGAAAGGTCCCATAAAGTCAATCCCCCAACAATCAAAGATCTCCACTTCTAGAATGGGGTTTTGAGGCATCTCACTTCTTTTAGATATGTTCCCATGCCTCTGACAGGCATCACATGCTGCAACCACCAACTGGGCATCTTTGAACATTGTAGGCCACCAGAACCCACTTTGAAGAACCTTTGCCACAGTTTTGAATGCCCCCATGTGACCTCCAAAAGCAGAACCATGACATTCCTGCAACACAGGTTGCATCTCCTCTTCAGCAAGACACCTTCTGTATAACTGATCCTTGTTCAGAACATAGAGGTAGGGCTCATCCCAATAGTATCTCTGGACATCTCTGAAGAACTTTTTCCTCTTGTAAGCATCCAATTCAGGAGGCTCCACCCCACATGCAAGATAGTTCACTATGTCTGCAAACCAAGGCATCCTCCTTTCTTGAATGCTCTCTACTTCCTCAAACTCCAAGTAGGAATGGAGCACCATCAGAGACTCTTCAGGCAAAGCATCATCTATGGGGACTTTTTCTTCAATCCTCAGCCTTGAGAGATGGTCTGCAGCCCCATTCTCAATGCCCTTCTTATCAAGCACCTCCATATCAAACTCCTGGAGCAATAAAACCCATCTCAACAGCCTTGGCTTGGCATCTTTCTTGGTCATCAAGTACCTGAGGGCTGCATGATCGGTATACACAATGACCTTTGATCCCACCAGGTAGCTTCTGAACTTATCAAAGGCAAAAACTATTGCCAGCATTTCCTTTTCAGTTGTAGCATACTTTTCTTGGGCAGAGTCAAGTGTTCTACTGGCATAGTAGATCACATGCAGCTTCTTGTCTTTCTTTTGTCCAAGTACTGCTCCAACAGCAAAGTCAGAAGCATCTGTCATGACCTCAAAAGGTAGAGACCAGTCTGGTGCCTGAACTATTGGTGCACTAACCAATGCCTCCTTGATCAACTTAAAGGCTTCTTCACATTCAGCATCAAAGATGAAATCCACCTCCTTACACAACAGTCTTGTTAAGGGTCTTGCAATCCTTGAGAAGTCCTTTATGAATCTTCTATAAAACCCTGCATGACCCAGGAAGCTCCTTATCCCTTTAACTGAAGTGGGGGTTTGCAGATTCACCATCACCTCCACCTTTGCCTTATCAACCTCAATGCCCTTTTCAGAGATCTTGTGCCCAAGAACTATCCCTTCTTCCACCATGAAATGACACTTCTCCCAGTTCAGCACCAAGTTGTGTTGCTCACATCTCTCCAACACCTGTGTCAAATTAGAGAGACAATCCGAGAAGGAGGAGCCATAGACACTAAAGTCATCCATGAACACCTCAACTTTCTCTTCAATAATGTCAGAGAAAATGTGCATCATACATCTTTGAAAAGTGGCTGGTGCATTACACAAACCGAAAGGCATTCTCCTATAAGCATAAGTGCCATAAGGGCATGTGAATGTTGTTTTCTCTTGATCTCTTGGATCTATGGGAATTTGGAAAAATCCAGAGTACCCATCGAGAAAACAAAAGTAAGGATGATTAGCTAACCTTTCAAGCATTTGATCAATGAATGGTAAAGGGAAATGATCTTTTCTAGAAGCAGAATTCAATTTCCTATAGTCAATGCACATGCGATGGCCAGTTATTGTTCTTTGAGCTATGAGTTCATCCTTATCGTTTTTCACCACTGTGATCCCACCTTTCTTGGGCACAACGTGAACAGGAGACACCCATCTTGAGTCAGAGATTGGGTAAATTATCCCTGCCTCAAGAAGCTTTAGTATCTCCTTCTTAACCACTTCCCTAAGGTTGGGGTTAAGTCTACGTTGGTGCTCAATAGAGGACATGGCTTGGTCCTCCAGGTGGATCCTGTGGGTGCATATATCAGGAGAGATTCCTCTAATATCTGCCAAGGAATACCCTATGGCTCTCCTGAATTTCCTTATTTCACTAAGTAATGCACGTTCCTCATGCTCCAGCAAGTTATCATTTATGATCACGGGAAAAGTAGAGTTTAGGCCTAAGAATGCATACCTAGGCCCTGTTGGTATAGGCTTGAGCTCAACAGAGGGTGCATCCGCCTCATTCCAGTCCTGGTCCAGGTTGCTTTGGCTGGTGACTGATTCCTTGATAGCAAAGACTTCAGAGCCTCTTTGTTCCAGCTCCAAAAACCTTGTTTCAGGACCCAGCTCCCTTGCATTGTCCAGATACAGCTTATACCCTTCACTTGCTTCAGCCAAGAGCTCATTATGTCCTTGTTCTTGAGTTAGAGCAGCTTGAAGAGGATCCTCAGTGTTCAGTTCCTCAAGCAACTCATCAGCCAACTGGTCCATTGTCTCCACATAGAAACATTGACCTTCAATGGTGGGTTTCTTCATCATCTCATTCACATCAAACTTGAGCCTTTCAGACCCAAGTTGAAGCTCTATTATCCCACCTCTCACATCAATGATGGCTCCTGCAGTTGCTAAGAATGGCCTGCCCAAGATGAGAGGATCTACTGGTTCCTCATCCATTTCCAGCACAACAAAATCTGTTGGAACTTCAAAACCACCTATCTTGACAGGTAGATCTTCCAACATACCAACAGGCAATCTAACTGATCTATCTGCAAGGATAAGAGAAATCCTTGAGGGTTTGAAAACTCTAAAGCCTAACTTCTTAGCTATGGAGAATGGCATCAAGCTGACTGATGCTCCTAAATCACAAAGACATCCAGAGAATAGAAGAGTTCCAATGGTACAAGGGAGTGTGAAGCTCCCTGGATCAGTTAACTTCCTTGGAATGGACTTCTTCTGAATGATAGCACTGCATTCATGACTTAGTACTACCATGCCTTGAAGCTCTTTTGTCTTGTTCAGAATTGCATCCTTCAAGAACTTCCCCATCTTTGGCATCATTAGGAATGCATCAATGAGAGGCATTGTGAGTGGTGTCTCTTTGAGTGCCTTCTCAAATACAGCTCTTGCCTTGTTCACTAGTTGCTTCTTAAATCTCCCTGGAAATGGGAGCTTGGGTTGGTATGGAGGTGGTGGCACATACTTCTTCTCTGGTTCTGGTTCCTTTGCTACCTCTTTACCTTTTTCTGTCCTTGGTTTCTCAGCAACTTGATCATCCTTTAAGGCTGCCTCCCCCTCAGGTTGATCATTGTCCTCAATGATCACTTTGTTGTTCTCAATACCAGGTAATTCCTTGCCACTCCTCAGTGTAATTGCTTTGGCATATTCCTTGGGGTTGGGTTCTGGTTTTCCAGGTAGGTGACCTTGGTTCCTTGAGCTTGATGCTTGGTTTTGCTTCAGTTCCTTGATTTCCTGTTGCATAGTCTGTTGACCCTGAAGTAGTTGTTGCAGAATACCAACCATATCTGTACCCATCTGTGGCTGCTGTTGAACCATTGGTGGCTGAAACTGTTGTTGAACCGGCGCCTGCTGTTGGAACTGTGGTGGACCAAACCCTGGTGGTGCCTTTGGCTGCTGTGAAATGTAACCAGTGCCCTGAAATGGTTGCTGTTGCTGACCAAAACTCTGATTCTGACCAAATTGATTCTTGGGTTGGAATGACCCTTGAAAGTTGTTCTTGGGAACAAAGTTCTTTGGAGCTTGAGAATTGGGATAGACCTGGTCTTGTGGGTTAGCTACATTGGTGTTCCTGTAAGAGAGGTTTGGATTGGCATTACCATACTGATATCTTTGGAACCTCTGATTCCCAATGTAGTTGAGCTCCTCTTGGGTAAGACCTTCTTCACTTATGTTCTCAAAAATTTGAGAAGGTTCCTCATACTCTCCAACAAAATGCATTGGCTTCTGAGTGGTGAATTTCAGCTTGTCCAATTCACTCCTCAACTCCTTAACTTCTCTGGTGAGCCTCTGTTCTGAGCTTGAACCTTCAGACCTATTTGATCTGTCATAGTCTTCACCATAAGTGTCATTGCTCAATGCTAAGTTCTTCACTAGCTCTAAAGCAGCATGTATCTCTTTACCCAGAAAGTTCCCATTGGAAGCAGTATCCAGCTGGTTTCTAATCTTGGGAAGAGCTCCCCTATACAGTGTGCTGAGAAGAGAAGCCTCACTAAACCCATGGTGTGGGCATTGGTTTGTGTAGCTCCTGAATCTCTCATATGCTTCACCAAAACTTTCATTGCTGTGCTGAGTGAAGCTAGAGATTTGGTTCCTCAGTTTTGCAGTTCTTGAGGTGGAGAAGAACTTAGATAAGAAGGCTTGCTTGCATTGCTCCCAGGTTTGAATGGAGCCTCTTGGAAGATTCTTCTCCCATTGATGAGCTTTATCACCAAGACTGAATGGGAATAGTCTTAGCTTGAAGTTGTCTTCTGAAACTCCATTTATCTTGGTCAGATCACACACCTTATCAAACTGGTCCAAGTGTTCCAAGGGATCTTCCATTGCTAACCCATGGAACTTTGAGTTCTGGACCATATTCAGCAATGATGCTTTCACTTCAAAGTTGTTGTTTTGCACAGGTGGTGCCTGAATACCAGCTCCATACTGATGAGCGTTGGCCCTGTCATTCTCTCCAACATAGACTTGGGGTTGCTCATATCTTCTTTGCTGTGGTTGGAAAGGGTGGGGTTGGTGGTGCACCTGGTGTCCTTGCTGAACATTGGCCTGATGCCTTTGTTGATGAGCTTGAGCTTGTCCTTGGTGGACATAAGCTTGTTGGTGGTGCACCTGTTCCTGCTGAACATTACCCTGGTGAAGCCCTTGACCAACTCCAATACCAGCTCCATGACCTTGAGCCTGTTGCTCCTGAACTGGTTGTTCTATATCTACCACGTGATCTCTTTGTTCTGCCATCTGGGTCTGATCAATTTGTCTACCACGTCTGTCTCTTCTCCTCCTTGGTACCAAAAGGTTGATGTTGTCGTTTAGAGGAAAAGGAGGACCACAGCTTCTTGATCTAGACCTGGTGTTCATACACCTGAAATCACAAACAGAACTTGAAAGGAATCAGTAAAAACAAGAAAGTAAGCACCTGATCTCAAGAACAGATCAGAGCTTAATGCTAATCAAACCACAATTTGGCAACGGCGCCAATTGATAGACAAGACTTTTTAGGGTCTCAGGGCTATCAATCCCCTTGTCAATGTAGCACAAAGAGGTTTATCAATCCAGATGTGGTGTTAGACACTAAGCTATATGATCAAGTTCTTAATTCAAGCAAACAAGAGTGGGTTTTGATTAATCTAGAGACAAATATAAACATAAACAGGATTAAAGACTAATGACAATGACAAATGATATGATGTGAATATGATATGATGGAGGCATGAGATTCTAGACATGATAGTTGGTTAGGGTGCTTTAGTGTTAAACTAGAAATGCTAATGACAATGATGAGACATGATTCAAGTGATTAAGAACTCTAATCTAGGTTAATCCTCTCATGAAGGTATTAACCCCTATACTAATCCATTTTCAAACCAAATTCCCATTTGTGAAATATGAATCAATATGCATTAATAAACAGTTCTCAATGATCATTCAAGCATTTAACAAATCATTCCTATGATGAAAAATTACTTAAACCTCTAACACAACTCTTTCAGGAATTTCATCAAACACTTTTGGTGCATGAAATTCCCAGAATCTAGATTTCAAGTGATTATCAAGGATCTAGCATAGAGAACAGTTGTTTAGAGAAATGAACCAATGAATCTAGCCCTAAGCACTCCTAATCTAACACTTTAGCTCCCTAACCTACACATCTAGAACCTCATTAAGGTAACTACTCACTAATCATGATCAACACACTAGATCCTTTGCAAGATGTGTTGTTAATCATGATTAGAAGTTGATTTTGATGAATAGAAATGATGAACAAGATGGAAAGAAACTGCAAATCGATTTAAACTCTCTAGAACAAAGTGTATTAAGTGGTTTTTCACAAAAGGGGGAAAAAAGACTAAAAGTAGATTAAGTTCTCCCCAAAAATTAGGTCTAAAAACCTTATAAAGGAGGCTTGGGCGAACCGGGTCAACCCGGAACAAACCGGGTACTGACCCGGCCTTGATGGGCAAAGAAGGGTTTGCCACGGTCTGGTGCATCCTTGGTGTGACCGTGGCATTCCTGACCGTGTCAAAGTTTTTACTTGTGTTCTTGGTTCCTTTTGTTGCCGCGGTCTGATCAAGCTTCATCTGGGACTCGTGGCAAGTTAACCGTGTCAAACGCCGAAGATGTGTAGAGGTTGCCACGGTCAAGCCTCCAGACCGTGGCATTCACACCGTGCCAAAACTCGCATGCATGTGAGGACCTTCCCAGCCAAGTATATGCTTGCCACAGCCAAGTCTCAGGCCGTGGCATTGAGATCGTGTCAAAAGCCGAAACTGTGTAGAAGTTATCTCCAGCCTCTTGTTCATTTGCCACGGTCAAGTTCTAGACCGTGGCATTCAGCTCGTGCCAATCGCCGAAGGTTGCAAGATGTTGCCACGGCCAAGCTTCATACCGTGGCATGTTTAACTTAGTCATCCTGGGCTGTCTGGACCATCTCGCATTCCGGAGAGTGTAACTTCCTGGAGACCTGTCCGAATTGAGTGATTCCGGTTTCAGAAGACAGAGGACTCATTTATCTCCAACTTTGATGAAGGAAGTTTCAGTGCTTGGGAAGTGTAAGGTTTCCTGGAGGGAACATCTTTGAAGTGCATTTACACGACCAGAGAGAAGCGTCTAGACATGTGTCCATTCCGGAGACCGTATCTTTCTGCTCAAAGCTCTGAATTGACTGATCTCGGTTGTTCTGGAAAGAAGACTCAAATGTCTCTGATTCTCATGAAGGCCGCGGAAACTGAATCGGTCTGGAAGTGCACCGTCCTTCGCATCCTTCAGAACTGATCTGCTCGGTCCGGAATACCTGCGAGACAGGGGTTTCTTCCCACGAGCTTATCTCTCTGCTCACGCGTCCGAATTCCACGATTCCAATTGCTATGAGACCGTGCTCCAATGCTCTCCAACTTCTATGAAGGACCCGCCGTCTGAATCGGACCGGAAGGCTCCCCGGACAGGCGATTTCTGAGACTCGTTCACACCCGGAGATTTTGGCCGATACACTTCATTCGCGGTACGTGAAAATGGCCGGTAAAGCTTCCCGCGGTACATGAAAATGGCCGGTAAAACCTTCCTGGCCAGCGAGAATGGCCGATAATCTCCCAAGACCTGATTTTTCCACTTTTTCAAGCTTTGCTCACCATTCCACCTCCTGGATTCATCTTTTCAGTTCCATATTCACCTGACAGACACTCAAAATATGCAAAGACTCATTGGGACCTAATGCATCTCCTAAGTTCTAAAATAAACCCTAAGGACCTAAAATGCATGAAATAAAACATGATTTGGGATGATTTATGCAACCTAAATGATGCAAATTATGAACATATCACCTAGCTTATCAACCATGTGAGCACTTGCAACATTAGTACAAGACCCATCATCAATAATAAGATTAAATAACTTCCCCTTTATAGTGCAACGGCTGTGAAAGATGTTCTCTCTTTGTATGGTCTCGGCTGGCTCCACCATTACACTTAATACACGTCTAGTGACAAGGAGCTCTCCTGTGTCTGGATAAGCTATGTCACCATACTCATCGCCTTGATCTTCTTGAACATCAGCTTCATCATGTGACTCATAGTCTCCAGCCTCGGTCATGAGCATCACTCGATTGTTTGGACACTCACGAGACATATGACCTCTTCCCCTGCATTTGAAACAAGTAATATCCCTTGCACGCTGAGGGTTATTAGTCTTACCTGCCTCTGGTCTGGTGTCTTTGCTTGTTTCAACCGCCTTGCCTTTGAAACGTGAATCAATTTCCACACCTTTGCCTTTGTCGAGTGGTTTGTTGAAGTTGGAGTTCCAAGTGGTTTGTGGCTTGCTTCTGGTGTTGGTGATCTTCTTCTTGATGTGATGTTCTGCCTGTATAGACAAATGGAAAAGATCTTTGAAGTCTTGATATACCTGTCTCTCCACTTTGCGGCTGATCCTCTCTTGCAAACCATCAAGAAACTGGGCCATTAGAGCTTCTTCGTCGTCATGAAGCTCCAAACGATTCCACAAGCGCTCAAACTCTTCATAGTATTCTTCTACAGTCCTGGTTCCCTGTTTAAGAGTTCGAAAACGACGCTGTAAGTCTCTATAAAAATGAGGGGGAACATACCTTTGCCTCATCAAGTCTTTCATGTCGACCCATGTATCAATAGCTCTCAAGCGGCTCCTCTTGCGGTCTGACACTTCTCTGTCCCACCATGTAAGTGCACCATCAGTGAGCTGAGCCACTGCTAGTGCTACTCTCTTTGGACCAGGGTGATTGTAATAGTCGAAGATGTGATCCATCCTCTTCTCCCAGTCTAGATAAGCCTCCGGATCAACTTTTCCAGCAAAGTTAGGTGCGGTCAGCTTGATGTGGTTCTGGTTCGGTCTAGAGTAAGGTGTATACTCTTCGTCATCAGCATCTCCATAATCGTCTTGTGGCACACGTCGCCTTTGCCTGCGGTGTCTTTGACGCCTAGGGTTTGGCTCTTCATCTTGAGAAGAGTCGTCTTCGGTCATGTGTGGTTCGTTGATGCGCACTCCGTTGTGCCTTGGATTGGTTCCGGTGTTCTGAGTGGTGTTGAGGCTGGTTCCTAATCCTCCAATATGGCGAGTTGTCTGTAGAGTTACCCTCGGTGCTTGCTCCACACGGCTAAGTCTTGCCTCAATGCTTTGATCTCGTCTCTCATGGAGATTATTAATTGGTGAAGAGGGTCTTGTGCGTTGCTGCTCTCCTCTCCCATAGTAGCTTATGGAATTTGTTTTTCTCGCAAAACAAAAGCACAAGAGAAAAAAAAAGTGCTTAGTCTCAATCAAGAAATAATGAGACACAAATATGGCAAGTTTGGAAATTCTAAAAAAATGTAAATATGCTTTTCTCAATTTTTTTTTTTAACTTAAAAATGACAGATTTCAATTGATATAATTAAGGAAAAGATGTTGTCTGGAGAATGAGTTTAGACGTGATTGGCACAGAAAAGGAAGGATTGACTAATGCACTTAAACTTGGAAAATCAACACAATAAATCAGGCTAATTTTTTTTTTTGACTTTTTTTTGATGCAGAAACTTAGAACAATGAACAATGATTTCTGATGAATAATGAAGCTAACTGCAACGAGAATGAGATGTTATGATGAGTTCTTCTTTTTTTAACTTAATGATAAAATAACTTAGTGATCAACTAATGGAACATGATGCAAACAAGATGATATGATGCAAACAAGATGATATGATGTAAACTAAATTTCTTTTTTTTTTTTTTTTAACAGAATGAATATGACAAATGAAACTGGATGAAACGATAATGAAATATGAATTTTTTTTTTAAACAAAATGAATAAGACAAGAAGCAAATGATTAAACAGAAATAAAAAGATGTAAATAGATAGATAAAACCTGGGCTGAAGGAACTTCAGCTCTGATACCAAATATGATACAAGCACCAAGCTGTCAAGGACTTGTATAGAATCGGAAGCAAAGCTTTAGGTCGATGGCCAAGGATTGATTCAAATGAATGAGCAACTCTTGACAAGTGAATCGATATGGTGGCTAAGTGACAAGGTGGATCGAAGTGTACCACACAAGTTGTGTAAGACTTGTGATAAAACACAAGAACTTTGATCAATGAGGTACTGGTCTCAACTAGAGCAAAGGGTTAAACAAGTTTCTCTCAAAGAAAACTGGTTTGAAGAAAGTTTGATTTCTATTGATATGAAAGGTGAGAAATTACAAGGCTGTAATGGGACCTTATATAATGGTCCTAGCAGCTTAGACTCAAAGAAATAAAAAGACTCAAAACAACAAGACTTTTAAAAGTAATGACTCAAAACAACAGGACTTGTAAATTTAAAATGCTAAATTAAAAGACTCAAAAAAAGGAAATAAAAGACTAACTAAATTGTCTCTGCATAAGACCAAAGACAAGAGAAACTCATTAGTCAAAGAATTGAAATTTGATTGAACACTTACCTTATTTGGTGGCTGAGACATGTGTGGCTTTGACCGAGTTTGAATCTTCCCTCCTAAGTGTCTTGGTGCATTGGCGAGATGGTCAGCATGAAGACTTGGGCTTGATTTGGCAAAAGGGGCCAGACATCTTGATTCTTTGAAGCTGGGCCGTTTGCTAGCTCTTGGCATTCTTCAAGTAATCCAGTCCAAGCTTGTTGTTGATGGGCTTCATTATGCGGCTCATTTTCTTGGTCTTCTTGTGGCCTTGTTTGATCCACTTGAGATATGGCTTGTAACATGCTTTGGTTGTACTTGTGCTGAAGGACCTTTGCTCTTTGTCTTGTTATTGGCCCTTGATGAATGATTGGTACTTCTACATCTTGTAGTTGCGGCTCGGTTAACTCTGGTTCAGCTTGAATGGCCTCATCAGATCATGGTGAGCTTCCGGTAAAATACCTTGGGTTACCATTGCTGATTCGGAAAATGAATGCAACGGACTACCTTCCTCTTATTGAAAACATCCAAAACAGAATCAACTCATGGACAGCGCGTGCACTGTCTTTCGCGGGGCGGTTACAGTTAATCCGATCTGTTATATTCAGTATCAAAAATTTTTGGATCGCAGCATTCCGACTTCCCAAAGCTTGCATCACTGAGATTGATCGACTCTGTTCCGCTTTTTTATGGTCTGGACCGGCTCTAAATTCTAAAAAGGCTAAGGTTGCTTGGAAAGACATCTGCACTCCAAAAGACGAAGGTGGGTTAGGACTAAGATCGATAACAGAGACAAACAAAGTTAGCTGTCTTAAGCTAATTTGGAGAATTCAGTCAACGAGTCAGTCGATGTGGGTTAACTGGGTCTAGAAGCACCTCATACATGGAGGATCTCTATGGACAGTAAAGCATACCACATCCCTGGGATCATGGATGTGGAAATTTTTTTTGAAATATAGACATCTGGCAAAACAGTTTTATGCGATGGAAATTAGAAGTGGGAGCAACACTTCTTTTTGGCATGATCCTTGGTGTGAGCTTGGGTGTCTGTTGCAGCGAACAGGGGAACGTGGTGTTATTGATTTGGGAATACCACTGCAGGCAACAGTTGGGGATGCATTGGACATGCCTCGTAGGAGGAGACATAGACGAAGGGTGTATAAAGAGATTGAAGAGCAGTTGCAGCAGGTTGAACGACAAAGAACACCAAATGAAAGGGACATTGCTAAATGGAAGGGGATCTCGGGTACGTTCAAGGGGAAGTTCAGTTCTCAGAAAACCTGGAAACAAATCAGAGTGAGCAAACCGAAAATGAGTTGGTACAAAGGGGTCTGGTTCCCGCAGTCAACCCCAAAGTACTCTTTTATCACTTGGCTGGCCTTTAGGGATCGACTTGCGACAGGGGAGAGAGTAAAATATTGGAATAGCAGTGCAGACACTACAAGAATATCCACTTTCAATAGCATAATACTATAGCGGTTTATTTATATCTGCTATGAATAATATAACCATGTCTTTTACATAGCGTGAGTACTTTTGTAAACGTTATGGATAGTTTAGCGGGATTCCAAATTGTAAAACGCGCTTTATTTTTTTTTGGATTTTGATTTTATAGCATGGCCTTTAATAACATAATAGGTCGAAAACGCTATGTCATTGTAAACCGCGAAGACCAAAATTTATGGGACTTTACCACATAAAAGTAAAGAGTGGGATGTCAGAAAATTACTTTGATCAGCTTCTGACTCTCGTCCATGACATGCTGCCTGGTGACAATGTTCTTCCAACATCGACAGATGACATGAAGAAATTCTTGAAGGTATTTGGTTTTGGGTATGATGTAATTCATGCGTGTAAGAATGATTGCATCCTCTATCGGAAGCAATATGAAGATAAGGTCAGCTACCCAAGATGTAATGCCTCGAGATGGGAAAAGGATAAGCACACTGGCGAAGAAAAGAAGGGAATTCCAGCAAAGGTACTTAGATATTTCCCTATCAAGAACAGATTCAAGCGAATGTTTAGATCTACAAGGATGGCTGAGAATTTGCAATGGCACTTCAACAATGCTTCTGAAGATGGTACCATGCGGCACCCTGTAGACTCGATAACATGGACTCAAGTTAATTCGAAATGGCCTCAGTTTGCTGCTGAACCAAGAAACCTGAGACTCGGTCTGTCAACTGATGGGATTAATCCCTTCTCTATTCAGAACACCAAGTACAGTACATGGCCGGTTTTGCTAGTAAATTACAACATGCCTCCAACAATGTGTATGAAGGCAGAGAACATAATGGTGACAATGCTGATCCCAGGACCAACTGCCTGATGTGGGTCTTGATGTGTGGTGTCGAGGGTTGTCAAGTTTTACCCTAATTGAAATCAATAGCTGCAAGTGCACAGCTGATCAATTGTAGTACTTAGGGATTGAATCCACAGGGAAGGAGGATCTTTTGCTGCAAAAAGCCTTTGAAAATAAGTTAAAGTAAGGAAGTCTAGAATTAACCGGTTTAATGGGGGTTTGGTGGTGTCTTTAAAATGTAAAAACGAAATATTAAAAGAGAGTACGGAAATTAAATGGCGTAATAACTAAACTTAACGAAAATAACTAAAAATGATAAAAACGGATATTCTAATGCTTAAATGAAAATGAACTAAAAAGGAAAGACAATATTGAACTAAAGCTTAAAGAAAAATCGCAGGAAATCAATGGAGAAAAAGGCGTTGGGGTTCAGGGAAGTTTTCTCAGGGGTACGAACGATTCAAAACATTGCTAGAGAGTAAATTTTGTAAGATCTTAGCTTAAACTTTTCGAACTGGAGTCACGGACGTATGAATACGCCACTGTCGTGATCATAGACAACTATCTCTCTCAACCCTGACCAGTAGGTTTCCACTCTGGCCCTGGAAGAGAAGAGATGCATTATGTTTAAGACTCGTCCTAATTCACAAATCGCCCATAGGTAGGTTTCCACTCCTATGTTTGTTTTGCTCTTCTAAACTAGATCTGATACCTGATGAACACTTTCGTGTCACCAAGCATCTGGATCAGATTGTAGTTCATGACGCTACTCTCATGCAGTAAAAACGAATTCAGAAGAAAAAGTTCTAAGATTCAGCTCAATAGCCAATGGAATCCTCACCGAACATATAAATCCCCATCGAAAATCCCTTAATCCCAACAATAAAACTACTCAGACATAATGAACGAAATCAAAGACATAATATTAAGAAGTAGAATAGAAACCGAAATTGATAAAGAAAGAACAAGGGTTCAAGAGAACAAATCTCTCTCTCCCTAAAAGCTAAAGCAAAAACAATAAGAATATGAAGTAAATATTTCGGTGGTCTCTAAGGTTGTACGATTTCTAGGGCTCCTAAGACATGTATTTATAGTGCTCAAGACCTCTCTGGATGTCACTTAGGGTTTCTCCAAATGTGGGCTTCAGAAATGGGCTTTTTGGTCTCCGAGGTTGAAGGCCGCGGTCGGGACAAGTGTGACCGCGGTGGATGAGTGGTTTGCCGCGGTCGGGATGCTCCTGACCGCGGGAAAGTGCTTGTTGGCCGCGGGTGGAAGTGCTGGCCAGCTGGTTTACGGGACATCTTGCTCTTCGCGTATCTTTTGATTGAATCGTTGGATTGCCAAGCTGTAAAGTGCACTGGAAAGCTGATACTTCCATCTTTAAGGTCTCCAAATTTGAGCTGGATCAGACGGTGAGAAGGCCTTCAATCAGGGGTGAACTTCTGACGGTTTGACTCTGAGCTGAAATCTGGTTTTCTATCCATTTTGTTAAGTTTTTCCCTAAGTTACCTGAAAAGAGTCTTGGAACTACAAATACTAGAAAAACGTAATAAAAGTACTTAAAAGCAATTAAAAACATAGAAAAAGTATTTCAAAACGATCCATAAAAGTGGTCAAAATACGGTGTTATCAACTCCCCCAGACTTAAACCTTTGTTTGTCCTCAAACAAAGCAAAAGCCTAAACTGGTTAAGTGAAAATAAAAATAGGGAATGCACAAATCTCATAGACATGAACTCCTAAACTAGGACCAAAGATAGTGCATCAATCCACAACTTAGTCTAGAAAATTCTCACTAATGCACAAGAGATACTAGTCCACTTTTTCCGTCATGCAAAACTTAAACAATTTAAATCTTGATTTCAGTCAACTAGCTCTCTACATTCATTAAGTTCAATAGTGAGTTCTCATTAAAGACATCATCCAGGGTTGACGGCGTTTGGCATTAAAGGGCTGTTTAAGTGGTGGAGTTAAAGTGTTTCGGGTTACCTGAAGATCTGGAGGATGCAAGATAATATGCAAAACAGCAAGAGAGATAAGGACTTGTTGATGACCACAGTTTTCAGTCACTTCTTCTTGCCAAATGTTGTTGCATAATCCTTCCTCCTTTGTTGTAAACAGCTGTTCCCCCAGACTTAGATTCTTTCCGGGAATCAGAAAACAATCTCCAAAACTCCATAAAATCAAACTCCAGTTGCCTTGGGACTTAAAATTCGACCTCTCTAGACTCTCTAAGGCTTTTATCTCCTTTCTTTTCTTATTTTCGGATTTTTTTTTTTTTTTTTTTGGGAAAGGAAATGCCTTTTAAAGAGAGAGAGACTAGAGGACGAGATTGTACCAAAATTTGAGATTTTTCTAAGGCAAACTGAGCTTCTCTTGTATTGAATCCTTCCGGGAACTTTTCTGGCAAATCGCAGGTCTCTGTCCTTGGTGACTGAAAACTGCGTTGTTCCTCTTTCTCTCCAACGTTTTTGCACTTATCTGCACATAAGACAATAGAAAACAAGAGTGCATGTGGTTTGAAAGAGGATTGGTTAAGGTGGGGAACTAGCTAAAGATGAACTAGCCATTCAGGATCAACAGAGAGTGGTAAAAGGATAAAGGAGTCCTGAATGTATAATTCGTTTCCCTTGTCTAATGCTTCAATGAGAAAATTAAGTCCAAATAAAACAGAGCTAGTGTATCCCATCATCCAAATCGAAATCATTCAAATTCCTCTGGGGTACTTTGTTTCAAATGTGCTTAGCTACCGCCTAGTCTAGTCCTAAATCATGAATGAGCATGTCACTAGGAACAGTCTAAAAGCACACAGTCAACTATCATTGATTCATGTTCACCATTCCCTTTTAAAACGTATTTTTTTTTGAAAACCGATTTTGAAAAACTTTAAGGAAAATGCAAAAAATGTAGATAATGCAAGACTCATGAAAGAAAAGTGGTTAGAAAGGGATGAAATCCTCCCCCAGACTTAAATCACACTGTCCTCAGTGTGAAACAAGTCGAGATTGGATGACAAAAATGCATAAATAATCGAATTGGTAAGGACAAAGAGAAATTACCTGGATCCGGGATGCTGGTGGAGATGAACCGGATTCATTCGAAGGGGTTTGGGAAGGTGATTAGGTGGTGATTAAGGTGGTGGATGGTGATGAATGAGGTGGAGGGTGATTGGTGAGGTGGAATGGGGTAAAAGGGGTGGTTTGGGTCGGGTTTGGATCTCAACGACCAAGTGCCGCGGTCAGGGGCTGCACGACCGCGGCAACCAAGTGCTTGGCCGCGGTCAGGACTACGCGACCGCGGTCGATGAGTAGTTTCCCGCGGTCAGAACTTCTGCGACCGCGGGGGCTTATATCGCGGCCTCTTCCTGCTTCTCCTTGGTTCCTGCTGGGCCGAGCAGTCAGGTACCGTCCTTCTTTTTGGTCTTTTCTGGTTTTTTGATTTTTTTGGCTTTTTCTTTTATAAGAAACACCTGAAACTAAGAAAAAGAAAAAGATCAAAAGAAAAAGAAAGAAAAATTCTAAAGAAAACAATACCTAAATGGGTTGCCTCCCATTAAGCGCTTCTGTTTTAAGTCGTTTAGCTCGACTTTTGGTGCTGGACGTGACTTATTCCAGTGAAGAAGACCTTGTCCTGAGACAAGTCTTTTTCGACATCTCCTTGCTTTGCTTAGCAGGTTCTTCGTCACTCCAAAGTTCTTCTTCAAACTCTTCAGTTGCAGAACGTTTTCCTGGTTTGCTGTTGTATGGGACAGCTTCTGTGAAGACATCTTTGTCGATATTAGCAAATGAAATCCTCCGGTTTGGCCAGTCCATTGTAGCTCCGGAATTTGCTAGAAAAGACCATCCGAGAATCACTGGATATGTTGCATCTCTCGTTTCGACAATGTAGAAGTCGACAGGCACAATGCAATCTCCTATTCTCAAAGGAATTTCATGAGCTATTCCTTGAGGTGTTGCATTTGAATCGTCAGCTAAGCTAATCTTTGCTCTAGTCCTGCGCAGGTGTCTAATACCAAGTCTCAAAGCAATTGCCTTGGACATCATGTTAAGACAAGCTCCAGAATCACATAGCACGTTTTTAAACATTTCTCCTCTAATAGAGAAAGAGATAAGAAACTGACCTACACCTTCTATTTTATGAAGTGTTCGAACAGGTTTACCTTTTCTGGCATGATTGAACAAGTCTTCTATCTCAGGGATTGATTCTTTGCTCTCACAGAAGTAGTGGCCTATCATGAAGTCCTTGCAAGCTCTGGCAAACGTGATTCCTTCAGGTAAATTTCGAACCACATCATTGAATTCATCGAGCTTTTCTTTGCTGATTTTGTTGGTGTAGTGGCTGCAGTCTTCCGGTCTTTGGAGGTGGATTGAATAAACAGCAGCATCAGGTGATGTTCTGGGAAAAGTCAGACGTCTGGCCCTCCAAAAGTAGGTTCGAATATCATCCTTTGTCTCCTTGCTGTACCTAAAGAAAACTTGCAAACAACCAAGATGCCATATATCATCGAAACCTGTGTAAAGAGGGATTGATTTCACAAACCTGTTGAATTCAATGAGCCTTTCTCTGGAGATTGGTGCTCTCAATTCCATCATTTTGTCTGGATTCCCTCCTTCTATGAACAGGCGATAGTCTTCATCTTCGAGGTAGTGCCCTTCATATTCGTCCTCATATGCTAAGACTATGTTGTAAGGGAGTACCTCGTTTTCTTCTTGAGATGTTTTGGAGTTGATAGCATACACCGTCTGCTCCTGAAAAGGGGTTTTGACCATCCCAGCAGATGTATCAAATGAGCATTGACCTGTAGGAGTTGAAAAGGGCTGAAAGGCATCTGAAGGAGTGCTGGCCGCGGGTAGAAGCTCCACGACCGCGGGTGAAGAGGGCTTTGCCGCGGTCAGGATGCTCACGAACGCGGCTGGAAGCTTGTTGGCCGCGGTCACGTGAGTTCCGATCACGGGAATGGGGCTCCGAGTCGTTTCTTCAGTTTCGTCTGCTCCTCTGCCATCTGAACCGATTCCTGCACCTTCTAACTCCGTCTTCTCCTTCTATGAACAGGCGATAGTCTTCATCTTCAAGGTAGTGCCCTTCATATTCGTCCTCATATGCTAAGACTATGTTGTAAGGGAGTACCTCGTTTTCTTCTTGAGATGTTTTGGAGTTGATAGCATACACCGTCTGCTCCTGAAAAGGGGTTTTGACCATCCCAGCAGATGTATCAAATGAGCATTGACCTGTAGGAGTTGAAAAGGGCTGAAAGGCATCTGAAGGAGTGCTGGTCGCGGGTAGAAGCTCCACGACCGCGGGTGAAGAGGGCTTTGCCGCGGTCAGGATGCTCACGAACGCGGCTGGAAGCTTGTTGGCCGCGGTCACGTGAGTTCCGATCGCGGGAATGGGGCTCCGAGTCGTTTCTTCAGTTTCGTCTGCTCCTCTGCCATCTGAACCGATTCCTGCACCTTCTAACTCCGTCTTCTCCTACTTTAGGCTAAGATCTTCGATGAGAAGCGTCATTCGTTTCACATCCTTGAATAAGCTTTTCGACCTTCTTTTCGATTTCGGTGAGGGTATAGACTACTTCGTCCACAGTTGAGTCTATTGTCTCTGCTTTCTCTTGAACCTTGTGTACTCCATCCCAAATCTCTTCCACATAGGAATAGGTTTGGTTGTTGTGGTAGTTAATAGTCTCTTCTGCTTCACCAAGTTTGATCTCTAAGGTGCGGATGCTCCAATCGGCTTTGCGAATGCGAACTTCGTGTGCTCCAACTCGTTCTTCGATTGCTTTCATCCTCTCCTAGACGGTTTCGGCACCTTCGTTTAGCTGGCTTTCGACGGTCTTGACTTGAGCTGAAAGATCTTCAAGCTTTCTCTTAAAGAGTATTGACAAGTCGTCAATTCTCTCGTCAATTTTGGATCTTGCTTGAACGTCGAGTAAGTGCGAGACTGCCAATTCTAGTAGCTCCAATCGGTGAATAGGTTTGACGCTTTCATTCTTGTGAGGCAGCCGACGAGCAGGTTGTTCAGGGTTGGCCATTTGAGGTGCGCAGGGTTCCTTCTGGGACGTTCTATTGTCTTCGCTTTGAGTTTCTTCGTAGAGATCGCTTAGATGCTTCTCTCTGCGTCTGGTGGCTTGAGGAGTGTTATAGAAACCTTCCTCATTTTGTTTATTTCGATTTATAGGATCCATATCTTCTGAAATGGAAACAAAATAACCGAAAAAATGGAAAGTTGCAGAAAAGGGTGTTCTAGAGTCGATTTACTAACCTTTCTCGGGGTTTTGCAGAAAAGAAAACGCGTGCCTTCCCCGGCAACGGCGCCAAAAACTTGATGGTGGTGTTGAGTGAGGGTTATCAAGTTTTACCCTAATTGAAATCAATAGCCGCAAGTGCACAACTGATCAATTGTAGTACTTAGGGATCGAATCCACAGGGAAGGAGGATCTTTTGCTGCAAAAAGCCTTTGAAAATAAGTTAAAGTAAGGAAGTCTAGAACTAAACGGTTTAATGGGGGTTTGGTGGTGTCTTCAAAATGTAAAAACGAAATACTAAAAGAGAGTACGGAAATTAAATGGCGTAATAACTAAACTTAACGAAAATAACTAAAAATGATAAAAACGGATATTCTAATGCTTAAATGAAAATGAACTAAAAAGGAAAGACAATATTGAACTAAAGCTTAAAGAAAAATCGCAGGAAATCAATGGAGAAAAAGGCGTTGGGGTTCAGGGAAGTTTTCTCAGGGGTACGAACGATTCAAAACATTGCTAGAGAGTAAATTTTGTAAGATCTTAGCTTAAACTTTTCGAACTGGAGTCACGGACGTATGAATACGCCACTGTCGTGATCATAGACAACTATCTCTCTCAATCCTGACCAGTAGGTTTCCACTCTGGCCCTGGAAGAGAAGAGATGCATTATGTTTAAGACTCGTCCTAATTCACAAATCGCCCATAGGTAGGTTTCTACTCCTATGTTTGTTTTGCTCTTCTAAACTAGATCTGATACCTGATGAACACTTTTGTGTCACCAAGCATCTGGATCAGATTGTAGTTCATGACGCTACTCTCATGCAGTAAAAACGAATTCAGAAGAAAAAGTTCTAAGATTCAGCTCAATAGCCAATGGAATCCTCACCGAACATATAAATCCCCATCGAAAATCCCTTAATCCCAACAATAAAACTACTCAGACATAATGAACGAAATCAAAGACATAATATTAAGAAGTAGAATAGAAACCGAAATTGATAAAGAAAGAACAAGGGTTCAAGAGAACAAATCTCTCTCTCCCTAAAAGCTATAGCAAAAACAATAAGAATATGAAGTAAATATTTCGGTGGTCTCTAAGGTTGTACGATTTCTAGGGCTCCTAAGACATGTATTTATAGTGCTCAAGACCTCTCTGGACGTCACTTAGGGTTTCTCTAAATGTGGGCTTCAGAAATGGGCTTTTTGGGCCCGGAGGTTGAAGGCCGCGGTCGGGACAAGTGTGACCGCGGTGGATGAGTGGTTTGCCGCGGTCGGGATGCTCCTGACCGCGGGAAAGTGCTTGTTGGCCGCGGGTGGAAGTGCTGGCCAGCTGGTTTACGGGACATCTTGCTCTTCGCGTATCTTTTGATTGAACCGTTGGATTGCCAAGCTGTAAAGTGCACTGGAAAGCTGATACTTCCATCTTTAAGGTCTCCAAATTTAAGCTGGATCAGACGGTGAGAAGGACTTCAATCAGGGGTGAACTTCTGACGGTTTGACTCTGAGCTGAAATCTGGTTTTCTATTCATTTTGTTAAGCTTTTCCCTAAGTTACCTGAAAAGAGTCTTGGAACTACAAATACTAGAAAAACGTAATAAAAGTACTTAAAAGCAATTAAAAACATAGAAAAAGTATTTCAAAACGATCTATAAAAGTGGTCAAAATACGGTGTTATCACTGCCCCAGGTAACAACATTGATGTCTATTTAGAACCTTTAGTTGATGATTTAAAAGATTTGTGGTATAATGGTATTGAGGTGTATGACTCATTCATGAAGGAGAACTTCACACTTAGAGCTATGTTGTTGTGGAGTATAAGTGATTATCCTGCCTTAGGGACCTTAGCTGGTTGCAAAGTGAAAGGAAAACAAGCTTGTAACGTCTGTGGCAAAGATACACCTTTTAAGTGGTTAAAGTTCAGCAGAAAGTTTGTGTACATGGGTAACAGGAAGAGGCTGAGACCTGGGCATGTTTACAGACGTAGGAAATTCTGGTTTGATAACACGGTGGAAGAAGGGACAGCGAAAAGGATTCTAACAGGAGCAGAAATATTTGACACACTTAAAGAGTTTAAGAATGATTTCGGAAGAGCCTTGCCAAAGACAAGCAAACGAAAAAGACATGATTTGTGTGAAAATGAGGACCTCGAAGAAGAAGAACCTGTAGAAGACACTGATATATGGAGATGGAAGAAACGGTCTATCCTTTTTGATTTACCTTACTGGAAGGTTAGTATTTAACGAAATTGTTTGTTTATTGACTATATGTACTTTTGTGTTAATTAGTTTTTGTTTTATGTGTAAGGATATGTCGGTGCGTCACAACATAGATGTCATGCATGTCGAGAAGAACGTGTCTGATGCCTTGTTGTGTATGTTGATGCAAAGTGCAAAATCAAAGGACGGATTGAAAGCAAGGAGAGATTTAGAAGATATGGGAATTCACAGAAACTTACATGTGGAGCAAAGAGGAAAGAGTCAATACTTGCCTTCGGCTGCGTATTGGCTGTCAAAAGAAGAGAAGAAAAGATTTTGCAAGCGGTTATCAAAATTCAGAGGCCCTGACGGATATGCTGCAAATATTGCTAACTGTGTTACAGTTGAACCCCCTGTAATTGGTGCATTGAAGTCCCACGACCATCACGTTTTGCTGCAGAATTTATTGCTTGTTGCTATCCGAGGGTTACTGCCAAAAGGCCCTAGGATTGCAGTGATTAGATTATGCAACTTCTTTAACAGGTTGTGCCAGCGTGTGATTGACCCTGAAAAACTGATGGCATTGGAGTATGAGATTGTAGAGACATTGTACTAGATGGAGAGATTTTTCCCTCCATCGCTATTTGATATCATGTTCCATCTTCCGATACATCTATCAAGGGAAGCTTGATTGGGAGGCCCAGTGCATTTCAGATGGATGTACCCATTTGAAAGGTATTTTTCTGCTGATTAAATATTTGTCATGACTCCCAGCTTACAAGAATGAATGTTGTCCTTTCCTTTTTTTTAATAATAGGTACATGAAAACACTCAAAACATATGTAAAAAACTATGCACGCCCAGAAGCTTGTATGGCAGAAGGATACTTAGCTGGAGAATGTATAGCTTTCTGCTTAGAATTTCTACAAGCGTCTGTACCTATCCAAGAAACAATAAATCGTAATGAAGATATTGCTGCGGCAGATGATATCATTCTCGAAGGTCGTCCACTAAACAAAGGTGTAGAAGTTTCACTTACGGATAATGAGCGAGATATAGCGCATCGTTATGTGTTAATGAACATGGCCGTAATGAATCCGTTTGTCGAGTAAGTTCATCCTTCACAGTTATGATTTCGTTGTAATGATTTTTGGTTTAGAATTTCGAAACTAACACACAGATACTATCTATGACAGTATGCACTTGGAAGAATTGCAGTCTTCTGATCTGAAGTGTGCTAATAATGAAACTCTGTTATGGAAATTACATAACGAGAGATTTTCGCAGTGGGTAAAAGAGAAGGTAATAATGTATTCATTGTTAATTCAATATAACTGCTGTATCTCTGACATCTCTTGCTAACTTTTTTCGCTTTTGTTATTTTAAGATCCCAATTAACTCCAAGGACGATTCAAGCATGTTGAGATGGTTGGCATTGTGACCAAGACACATTGCTCAGACATATAAGGGCTACGTAATTAATGGACATAGATTTCATACTGAGGCAGTGATGCGGAAGACTCAGAACAGTGGAGTAACATATGAAGCTTTTACTATGTGTCGGTCTAGTGCAAGAGATACCAGACATACAGCAGACATCGTTGCGTATTACAGAGTGATACAACAGATCATTCTGCTCGACTATCACCTGTTTCAGGTTCCGTTATTCAAGTGTAAATGGGCAAACAGAGGGAATGGTGTGAAACAGGAAGATGGCTTTACCCTTGTAAACCTCCATATAAACCAATCTGCATTTCTTCAAGATCCATACATTTTGGCTTCACAAGCGAAAAAAATATTTTACTCCAGAGAAGATGACTGTTCACCTTGGTATGTAGTCATGCGGGCGCCACCAAGATGGTATTATGAGTTAGAGACAGAAGAGGAGTTAACCGCCGCACCAGTATCCATTCCAGAAGTTGAAGATTTTGCAAATCAGTCGTCAGATGATGAGGGTTTCTGTGTTAGCGATGACTGTGAAGGTGTCTTAGTAGCTGATTAATCGAGTTATGATGGCTAGTATAGTACTGTTAGGGGTTTAGGTCTAGTTATAATGTGTTTTGCATATTTGTTCTAAAAGTAGTTATGTTTCAGGCGATCCAACATGTCGCAGAAAGTAAAGGAACCAATCCGCCGCAGCAAGCGTCATCAAGGGAATGAACCCTCCCCTATGGTAGAAGTGGTATCAAAAAAACTTAAGAGGGCTGCAAATCCAGATGCTCTGGAAGCTTCCCAACGTAATGGAAAGGATACTCAAGATCTGGGAGTAGCAGAAGATCAAAACAAAGATCATGGCGGCGATGTCTCCCCACCTATTCAACAAGAATTAGAAGAAGAAGAAGACCAGGAAGTTGAAGATGTCCCCCAACCTATTCAAGAAGACCACGAAGATATCAACCCACATATTCAAGAAGAACAGGAAGATGTCTCCCCACGTATTCAAGAAGAACAGGAAGATGTCTCCCCACGTATTCAAGAAGAACATGAAGATGTCTTCCCACGTATTCAAGAAGGAGATGTGGAAGCTTCAGCTGATGGTGTTCAGTCCCAGATGTCAGATGGGAAGAAAATAAAGAACCAGTGGACCAATGAAGATGCGTAGAGTGGCCACACAGCACGAGGACAAGGTCGACGTTGAATTCTCATTTGTGGGTGAACATGTGGGCAAGGGATCAATAACACTATCCTCTTTCCTCGGTCTTCTTGTGCGAGAGCATGTACCAGTTCTGCTTGAAGATTGGCCGTACCTAAGTACTGAACGCAAAGACGCGATGTGGGAAGAAATTCAGGTCTTAGCTTTTCATTTTCCATATACATATATATGCATCATGCATTTAAATAACTAATGTTTGCTTGTTTTGGTATTTTAGGCTAGATTTAATTTGGATAAAGAATGGCAGAAGGACTGTGTTTTCAAACAGATCGGTTGTTTGTGGAGGGCGCATAAATCAAAGATTAGTACCCTTGTTCGAAATACGACGAGCAAGAGTAAGCTTCTAAAACTAAAACCCAGTAACATACAGTCTGTGAAAGCATGGAACAATTGGGTGAAGAGTAGAAAGAGCCCGGCTTTTAAGGTTGGGTACATCTTAATTTTGTTACATGTGTATGTTATTTGAAGAATGTGTTATACTTTACTACTGTTTTTGGATTTTCAGGAAAAAAGTGACAAAGACAGGAAAATGAGAAAGGCTCAGATTCCACACACCACCAGCCGAAAAGGAATGGTTCGACTTGCTCATGAGATGGTATGCATCTATGTTTGATACTAAACGCTTGTTGCTTGTAGAAAAAAACACTAAACGCTTGTTGCTTGTAGAAAAAAAAGAGCTCTGATCCCTCAACGGTGACTAGAACTAAGGTCTGGGTAGCAGGACACACACACTCCGATGGGAGACCAGTAAGACCAGAATTTGCAGTGACAATTGTAAGCAGAAACCGGATTTCTAATTCAGCAGTTTATTGGAATTTAATTTTTCATGACATTTTAATTTGCTTGGTATCAGGAAAGAATAAAGTCCATCGATAGTGAGGTTGGATCTAGCTCTTGTAATAATATTGGAGAAGATGCAGTGACTCAAGTGTTAGGGAGAGACAAAGCTGGCCGAATCAGAGGCTTGGGCAGAGGGGTTACAGCTACCAAGCTAGCATTCCTTCAGGCACGGGACGCACATGTGGAGAAACTTGAAGCAACACAAGCAGAATTACTCAGTAGGATTGAAAACTTGCAGAGTCTAATGAGTAATTTCATAGGCAAAGGGAACAAGGTAAGTGAAATATTGTCTTGTGTTTATGTTGTTAATTGATTGGAACTTGCATGTCTTGAACTGTCGAATTTTTTTTTCCCAGAAACATTGTGATGATGTATCCGTCAATGGGAACAGTGATGATAGCAAAGAAGGAACTAGGTGTCAACTGCTTGATTAGATTTCAGATGAAGAAGTTGTTGTGGGTGAAGGAGAATTCTGCTCCGTTGAACCAACTTACAAGATTGGCCGTATTCCACTAGGCAGAAATGCGGCAGCTATTTTACTGAAGTGTGCCATTAAGGCAGAAGCATCTATCTGGAGACCAACCCAAACTGTGACAGTATTAAGCGAAGCAGTGGGAACCAAAATTGCATGGCCAGCTTATAAGGTCATCTTGGACAATGAATCCAACACACCAACTGACAATAACACTGTCGGCTCTACTGTAAAGTTTTTCTTCTGAGTTCACTTATGATATATTGTTTGTGTGTCTTTGATGCTTCACTTCTTGTTCTGATATATTTGATATATTTTATGTTTTCTGGCTGACTTGTTAGGCAAAAGATGATTCAGTTGATAAGGTCCGCATAATTGATTGGATTGTGGATGATGAAGTTGTGGGTGAGGGTCGTCTGTGTCCAACTGAACCGACGGAAATGGTCAACAATATTCCTATTGGTCCAAATGCTGCAGCTGTGATTGTCGACAAGGTGCTTAAAGAAGATGCGTCTTTGTGGAGACCTAGTAGTGAAATGTTAGTATTTGGTGATGTGCTACATATGAAAATAGTTTGACCAATACATAAGGTTGAACTGATTAATGTTCCAATCACAAGATCATCACCAAATTCGGTAAAACTCTTCTTCTTATGGTTTATACTTCTCATCATATCGTTTTATTACTTGTCTGATTTTGGACGTCTTTGTAATACTGACTGATGTAGAGTACAAGTAACAGCAACAACAGCAGCAGTCAATCTGGTTCAAAGAAGTGCTTCTTATTAGATTGTCATAATCCGAAACAAAGGGTTGCAGAAGGCAAAGTTCTATCAAGTAATCCTACTGACTTAGTCCATTTTAAACCATTAGGTCCCAATGCCAGCAAGGTGTGGGTTCTATTGCCGCTGGTTGAAGATGCAAAGGTGTGGAGACAGAATTCAGAAATTGAATTCATTAAAGATGCAGTGGGTTGTACCGTGGCTTGGCCTAATGATAAGCTGCTTTTTATATGAATCGATGAACCATTGAGGTGAACACTTGGTATTGTGTGTGATGTATTATCTGTATTTCTAAGTACAATTGACGTTGTTGTTTTGATGTTTCGTTTAATGACAAATTTCCATTTAATTTGGGTCATTATTTACTTTGATGAATTCACCAGTCTAAATTTGAGGCTATCATGTGGTAAATTATGATGAATTAACCGGTTAATATAAAATAAACCGGCATTCAATTTATTCTGAATACACATATATTTAATGAATTTGACTTATGCTGTTTTAAAACAAAACCATAGTAATTTCTTTAAATTAATTGAACAATTATATTAACCTTTAAATTTGTAACTTAATTATAAGACATATCTTCAAATATATTGGAAATAAGGTTATTATATAGTAATTAAATAACAAATTATTTTGTAATTCATATTTACAAGGTTTAGAAATGAGTGGTTAGGGTTACAAGTTTAGGGGTTAGGGTTAAAAGTTTAGGGTTATATTATGAAGCAATATACAATTGTAACTCTAAATATTGAAACAATATAGTTACAATTTTTTTCATAGAATAAATCACTTTGTGTAAATAATAATTTAAAAATAGTATTGTATTTCACATTTTTAATATTTAGCCTTCAGGGATAAAAGATTAGAGTTTAGAGTTTAGGGTTTAGGGTTGGATAGAGATTAAATGTATGTTTGATTTTCATTTAGAATTTTATATAGTCATAAAATTTTAAAATTAATCTCTAAATTTATGGACATAACAAATTTGTTTTTTTCATAATTGTCATTTTTAAATAAATAAAAATACATCATACAATAAATTTAAAATGAGAATTATTGTTTTGAACAAAAACAACCAATAGTTAGAGAGCACTAGGATTCATTATCCTTGGTGATCTTAACCGTACGATCAAGAATCAATTACTATTACAACCGTACGATCAATAAAATTACTACCAATCACAAACGTAGGATCAATACTACTACTTACAATCTAAACCGTAGGATCAATGATAATAACGATGAATGAGAGATGTAGGGTTTATCTCTGCATCGAGTGATAGCCTCGGGGAATAGGAGAGGGATAACGATAGAGAGTCTCAGTGATAATCTTCAAGGAGAGGACGGTTGAGTAAGGAACCCTCGGAAGAGGAGGATCCACAGAACAACGACGATCAATTTTCCTTCTTCTTTCATTGTGTCACAAACTTCAGATCTCAATCCCAAAGTTCATCGCATCTTCTGTCTACTGTAATCTTTACATCTCTCTCCTTGCATCTTCTCTGAATTGTTATAGTTTTGTTTGAAATTGTTGATGATTGCTATAGTTTAGGGCTTTCTTCACCGTTTCTTCTTATTCTCTCAGTCGTTTAGTATTAAAATTGTAAGATAAATTGACATCAATTTTTTTTTTTTTTGTATCTGAGATATATTAGAGGACGAACAAGGTACGCAGATTCTGCTTGCTACAGGTCAGAAACTGCATAGTCTGATAACAATCTCATTTCACTTGGAAAGTTGCATCGCATCCTTAGTCTCTCTAATGTCAATAATAATATGAGAATTGTTGTGTTGAATAAAAATTGAATTTACCCAAAGTTTTGATACTGTTCTTAATTTCTTTGTCTGATATGGTTCAGAAATGGAATCACGGAGGGTAATAGTCTGCGGACTCCCGGCAAAAGGAATAATACCGCAGATCCGCCAACATCGACGACAAGAAGCAGATGATGATCGAGCAAGTGATGTAGAGGAGATCACCAGAGAACAGTACCGGAGATCTTTAGGGTTCAGCTTGGTCCGCCTTGAGTAAGATGAAGACATTGCACCAGATTACCGTCAGGCCATCAAAAGAATGATAAAAGAGGAACGTAAGCTATATTCCACTTGTATTTTATGTTCTGATCCCTTAGAAACAAGAGATCATTTGTATTTCAGATGCCCGTTTTCAAAAGCTATATGGGATCAGCTGGTGGGAGGTATATTGAAGAATCAACACACAAACGAGTGGGGGAACCTAACTGAGCTTTTGACCAAACCGACCTGGGACAAAACTACCACATTCTTGGTGAGATACACCTTTCAGGCGGCGATTAATTCTATTTGGAGGGAAAGAAATGGTAGGAAGCACGGGGAGACGCCTTCAAGAAGCAACCGTTTGGCCAAGATGATCGATAAAAATATTAGGAACCAGTTGAGTTCAATACGCAGAAGTGGGGATCTAAGGTACGAAGACGGTCTGAGAACTTGGTTCTTAACAAGATAGTTCTCAATCCTCCACAATAGAAGCAGCAAGTGTGTTGTTTTTTTAGTATCTTAACCAGTTTGCAGAAGATGTAAAACAGTCTTTATTTTTTTCTTGAATATAATTTAACATTTATTCAAAAAAAAAAGAGCTATTAAAGTTTGAACTCCAAGACTTGTGCATGGAAAGAAAAAGTGAATCCCCTAGTGAGAGAGGAAAGAGTGCAAAAACTAAGCAAGTGAGGAAACTTTGAGTAGAGTGTGGGGTGGGATGAGTTCTTGCCCTTGTATGCATAGGTTGCCTTTTACCTTTAGCATTCTACCAAAGTTTCGTCATTCATAGAGAGATCCCTCTGCTGCATTAAACCCACTCAGGCGCTGATGAGATCATTTTAGTCTCATAACCTCACCCTAGCCAAACCAGCTTGTTTAGACATTGCATCATTTGATTCACTTGGTTAAAAGCTTAATGAATGTCAAAGAGTTGAGGAATAAGAGAACTTGTGGAGATTTCTTGTTGTATTGATTAAATCTGAGTATGGTCTTGCATTGCATATTGAGCATGAACTTGAATTCTCTTAGTGGTCACTTCTCTTAAAGGAAATATGAGCTCCCAATGCATTCAACCTCTTTCTCTCATTTTTACTTTGTGCTTGAGGATAAGCAAAGGACAAGTGTGGGGGAGTTGATATGTTCATAATTTGCATCATTTAGGTTGTATATTTAATTCCAAATCATGTTATTTCTCATGCATATAGGTCCTTAGGTGTTGTTTTAGGACTTAGGAGTTGCATTAGGTCCCAATGAGTCTTTGCATGCTTGGAGTGTTTATCAGGTGTATTTGGAGCTATTTGGAGTTGAAAAGGTGAATCCAGGAAGAGAAACGGTGATCAGAGCTTGAAAGAAGGTGATAATGGGTTTTTGGAGGCTCTCGGCGATTCTCACGTACCACAGGCAACTTTTCTCGGCGTTTTCCATGTACCGCGAATGAGCCTCTCGGCCAAAACGCGTACCGCGACTAAGGTTTCTCGGCCAAAATTTCCAGGTACAGACACATCTCAGAAATCGCGTTACCTGAAGATCTTTCATGTCGATTCAGTTGTCGGGTGCTTCATCAAAGTTGGAAAGGATTGAATCATGGTTCGAGAACAGGTAGAATCATAGGATTTGGAGGTGTGAGCAGATAGTTAAGCTCGTCAGAAGACACGCCTGACTCGCTACCGTTTTGGACCGACCCGATGAGCTCCAAAGAATGCGAAGGACGATGCACTTCCAGACCGATTCAGTCTACAGGGCCTTCATCAAGATTTGAGATATTTGAGTCCTCTTTCCAGAACTTTTAAGATCATTCAATTTGCAGTTATGATCAAGAAGATAACGTTTCTGGAATGGACGCATGTCTAAAAGCCTCTTCCTGACTGTGTCGATGCACAGCGAAGATGAGCCCTCTAAGGAACCTTCCACTTCCCAAGCGCCAAAGGTTTCTTCATCAAAGTTGAAGATGTCTGAGTGTTCTTTCCACTGAAGTTGGGATCGCACCATTTGGACCAGTATCCTGGGAGTTACTCTCCCACAAATGTGAAGTGGTCCGAGGAAACCTGATACCTGCGAGATAGTCTTGCGACTTAGTTAACTCGTAATGCCTGGAGATTAATGTCTGGGGGTTGAGCTGCGTGTTGAGATGTGCGAGTAAGGTATCACTGGGAAAGGTCTAAGGTTCCCGAGCTATAAAAATACTAAGTCCACAAACGTGCGACTTGAGCATGCGAGTTGGCCAAGCTTGGAACTGAGCCGCATGAAGACTCGCAATATACACCGACTTGAGCATGCGACTTGGGAGTGATGAAGACCATCCCGCACATATTTCAGAGGCCACTGCTACATGTTCATGCGAGTTAAGGAGCAAAGGGAACTGAGCCGCATGAAGATTCGCGTTTTACACCGAGAGAGTAATGCAGCTGGTTTTACATAGATTATATCTCGTTGAAGCTTCTTTCTAGGGTCATGCGAGTTGGGCATGCGACTTGGGACTAAGGGAGGACCAAGTCGCACACATATTCTTCCTAGATTTCGTCTTGGTCATGCGAGTTGAAGAGGAGGAAGACTGAATCGCACAAAGACTCACAGAACACACCTAGATGGGCATGCGGCTGAAACTAAAGGACTTAAGGCTCACACGACTTCTTCTTTGGCTGTGCAACTTGGGCATGCGACTTGGGAAGCTCCTGACCAACTCGCACACTCGTCACTTTCCCCATTAAAGCCGGGTCATGACCCGGTTTGTTCCAGGCTGACCCGGTTCGTTTTAGAACCTATATATAGTTTTTTAGGGTTTTACCCCAAGGACTTAAGCTTTATTCCACATTCTCTTTGCCTCTTTTGTGTAAGAAAAATTCTTTTGAAGAGAAATATCTGATTTTGGTCGTTTTAGTCAAGAGAGTTTGAGAGATCTTGTGTTTAAAGCTGCAAATCCATCATTATCTATCTTCTCCATCTACATCTCTTATCATTAATCATGCCAATCTTCTCAACTTGCAAAGGTTTAAGAGAGATTAGCATGATTAGTGAGTAATCCCCATATTAAGGTCTTAGATATGTAGATTAGGGTGCTTAGGTGGTATATTAGTGAGCTTAGGGGTTAGATCATTCATATTTCATTCTCTACAACCTGTTCTTAATGCTAGATCCATACACATCATATGTGGTCTAAATTCTGGGCATTTCATGCACCAAAAGTGTTTGATGAAATGCCTGAACCAAGGTTGTTAGAGGTTTAAGTATTGTTCATCATAGGAATGATTGTTTATATGCTTAAATGACAGATTAAACTGTTTATTAATGCTTGTTGATTCATGTTTCACTAATGAAGATTAGGTTAGAAACTGTTTTAACAAAGAAGTTAATACCTTCATGAGAGGATTAGCTTAATTAATGAAGTTTATGTTGAATGGTTTGCTTGATCACATGATTCATTAGCTCACTAGTGTAGCATCAAAGGCACCCTAATCCACTATCATGTCTAAGACCTTTCTCATCATCATACATACATTCTCATCTCATTTAGCTCATTTACTTGCTTGTTCAAGTTGATCACTAGCTTTGATTCTTGTTTTAAGTTCTTAGTTGTCATTAGTCATCAAAACCTCACTCATTTAACTTGAATTAAGAACTGATCCTGCATCTTAGTGTCTACACATGATGGATTGATACCCATTTTTTTGGTACGTGATGGATTGATACCCTTTGTACTGCGAAGTGACAAAAGGGATTGATAGCCCCTCATTTAGAGCCTTGAAAACTCTAAGTTATCAAGCAACACCATGGACGATACCATGCAGCCCGAGACCGTGAACCAGCTGACCCATATCAGGAGCCGTACCGCGGACGAGAACGACACGAACCAGATGCAGCCTGAGGCCGACCTGATAACGACCTTGGCGGGCTGAAGTTGGAATACCATCCTTTTATGGGAAGAACGTTCTCAATGCTTACCTGGAGTGGGAGAAAAAGATCTCGTGTTTGGTTGCCAGAATTGTACAGAGAGGAAGAAGATCAACCTGGCAGCTACAGAGTTCCACGGCTGATAACACCGTATTTTGACCACTTTTATGGATCATAATTGTATCTTATGCAGGTCTTTTAACTCTGTTTTCAATGGTTTTTAAAGTGTTTTCAATGTTTTAGAGTTTCAAAAGACTTTACAGGAAACTTGGGCAAAAGATATGCAGTTTGGAACAAATGAGCAATTTTGGATAAATGCAGACTGTCAGAATTATGACAAGAGATGAAGACATCCTCACCGTCTGATCACCCCCAAATTTTGAGACAACATAGAGGATCCAACAAGGTTTCTAATGCACTTGGTTTGGAGACAATCCAACGGTTAGATCCTTAGATACTCCCGATGCAAGAATGACAGAAAATGCAGTTCTGGAAGAGAGTCATGTGCCGGGACCGCGGCCAACACCCATTTTCCCACGGGTAGAGCCACCGCGACCGCGGACATTGGTCGTTCACTTTCCAGACGACTTAATTAAAGCCCAGATCAATTCCTTTCGTTGTTGAAGTCCTAAGTGTCCAAAACCACTCCAGAAGCTATAAATACCCCCTTTAGGTCATTCTAAAGGGTGTGTTCTTTTCTGTACTTCAATTTTCGTGTGAGACTCAAACCCTAGACAGGGAGGCCGCCGTTTTTAAAGGAGGAGCCGCCACTGGAGGAAGACATCGCGCCTCCATCTGCTTCTCCGTTCTTCGTTTTTCTTCCTTCTTTTCTTTAATTTCCTGCAACTTTCAGTACTTTATGATGCTTTGTTACAATATGTTTGAGTAGTTACCCAGTTGGGTTTAAAGGGATTGTTCAAAGGAAATTTCATGTGTTTTTTCTTATGAATCGATAGATTTAGGATTTAGAATCTTCTAGATGTTCTTCGTTTGCCTTTAATCTTACCGCGTGATTCCTTGCTGGCAACTTAGAAGTCGATCTGATATGATATGTTGCGAAAGCTTTCATTGATTGTCTGAACTAGGGAGAAACGAGCAATAATTCGATAGGAGTGGAAACCTACCTGTAGTTGAGTTGTGAATATTGATGAGTCTTGTTCTGCTATTGCATCTTCTCCCTTCCAGGATCAGAGTGGAAACATACTGATCAGGGTTGCGAGAGATAGTTGTTTGGTGCTGCGAAAGTAGGCTATTCATACTTCCGTGCCTCGAGTTCTAGAACATACGTAGTTGATTACCTTTATCACTTGTTTAAAATCGACTATGAATCCCTGCGATAACCCTTGAGCCCCAACGTTTGTCTTTCATTGCTTACAACCTTCGATTCTATTTGCTTTCCATTTGCTTGTTCTTTGCTTTCAATCGCCTTGTTTAATCGCTTTTTAGTTGCTTTACTTGCTTTCGTTTTCTTTCAATTGCGTTTTACTTGCTTTCTAGTTTAGATTTAGTGACAACCAAAACCCAAAACCAAAACCCAAATTGTTTAGTTCTAGTCTGATTTAAGCATAGCCGTGAATTCGTACTGAAAGAACTAAGTCTCTGTGGATCGATACCCTAAGTACTACAGTGCACATCTGTGCACTTGCAGACATTTAGGGGTTATAAATTTAAAACCTGAAGCTTAGTAAAACGAAAACATCAACCCCGTTTACAAATCGCAATCAAGTTTTTGGCGCCGTTGCCGGGGACTTTGATTTGTTTCGTTGCGAATCCCAGCTTAAATCCATTAGAACACTTGTTTACTTTTACTTTTTCTTTTGTGTTTTTCAGGTTCCTCTGCGATGGGAGACCGGGAACATGTTCCCGGAACTCTTGGTGATCCACCATATCGTGTGGATGGTAATCCAAGCGATGATGAGCTGACTGATGATGAGTTTGAAGAACCGGTTTATGATGACAATGAGCTAATCGGATCTACAAAACGTGAAGATGATGATGAGCTAATTGGAAGTTTCGATTCACTCGAGAAATTCTTGGGAGATCGAAGAGCTATTCAACCAGCCTTACCAGAGAATGGCAAAACCGAAATTAAGGTACCCTATATCCATTTAGTTCAACAAAATCAATTCTATGGTTATTCATTCGAAAACCCGATAGACCATATCGAGCGTTCGAAGAATTATGTGCAACCATTACAGCAAATGAGGATTACCACAAGTGTGGTCTTTTCCCATTCTCATTGAGAGACAATGCCAGCAAATGGCTAAAATCTTTGCCACCTGTTTTACTTAAAACGTGGGCAGCTTGTAGAACTGCTTTCCTAAATCGTTTTTACACTAGAAATCGTTCAAATCTCTTAAGAAACAAGATAAGAAAGATGAAGATCTTTTAGATACTTGGGAAAGATTTAGGGAATACCAAAGAGATTGTCCACACCATGGATATACCGAAGAATACCTGCTGGGTATCTTTTATCGCGGTATTACTCCAGAGTTACGACACTCTTTCGACACAGCAAGTAATGGAGACTTCTCAACTAGATCTGTAGAAGATGCTCACGTTTTCATCAAGAATCTCGCAAACAGCATCCGAAATCCAATAACCTTTGGTAATTCTGCACTTCCTGAGAAGAAAGAAGAGATCTCGGAAGTTATGAACTGTCTCCATCACATAATGAGTCATCTTGGATTGCAACAACCAAACAAAGTACACAATACGTGTAACTTTGACGGTTGGGACAACCCAATGGATTCTTATGATCAAGGGATGGTTAACACTGCAGAAGTCTATCAAATTCAAGATTTTCGATTCGTTTCTGATCACTGTGGATCCATTCATTCGGACCGCGGCAAACCAAGCTTTCACCGCGGTCGTAATGAAGCTGACCGCGGCCAAGACATGTTTCACCACGATCGTGAGCCTTCTGACCGCGGGAAATTGTCTTCCGAGCTTGACTGGAAACCACCTTCCGAACCAATCTTGGCTATTCAATCTAATCCTGTTCCACATCCTAGTTTTCCCCATTCTGAAGCTGAAAACATAAACAAAGGAATTCTAGAGCTTGAAAAATCTAGGTCTCAGGAGATTAGTGATCTTAGATCTGAGCTAAAAACGATGCAAGAGGATTTCAATGAAAAATTTTCCACCCTCCTTAGCCTGATGATCAAAAATAATTCTAAAAACTTAGAAAATTATGAAGAGGAGCCAAGTGAAAAATCTTTCGAAAGCTCAAGTGAAGCAGATCCCTCTGATCATGTGAAAGCTATCACACTTAGGAGTGGATTAGCTTACAAAGAGCCTGAATTTCCTAAAGATCCGGAAGATGAGGAAAAGGGTAAGGAAAATGAAAAAGAAAGAGAAAGAATCACGGTAGAAGACATGAAAAAGAAATGGTAGGACAAAAGGATGGAGAAGAAGTAAGAGAAGATTCATCCCGGGAAATCCTTGGAGAAGACCCGATTCCACCTCCACCAACTCGAGTCTATAAACCTAAACCTCCATATCCTAGAGCCTTAAGAGCCCCTAAGAAAGAGAAAGAAAAAGCTAAGCTGAAAGAGTTGATCGATCAATTAAATGTGAAATTACCTTTCGTAGAAGCTTGTGCTATGATTCCCGCTTTAAGAAAATACATGAAGGGTATTCTAACAAATTCTTTAACTCTTAAAGAAGGCGTTATGATGATAACCCATGAATGTAGTTCTATCCTGCAAAGCCGAATCCCTGAAAAGAAAAACGATCCTGGAAGTTTTGTACTTTCATGCACTATCAATGATGTAGCCTTTGAGCGTGCTCTCTGTGATTTAGGATCTAGCATAAACATGATGCCTCTTTCAGTACCAAAACGTTTAGGACATCACACTTTCAAGCCCACTAAAATTTCTTTAGTACTAGCTGATCGTTCTGTTAGACAACCCGTAGGTATCCTTATAGATATTCCAGTAGAAATCGAAAAATGTTCCATCCCCACCGATTTCGTAGTTCTAGAATTAGAAAAAGAACCTAAGGATCCACTTATTCTTGGATGACCATTCTTATCTACAGCTGGAGCCATAATTAATGTTCCTGAAGGAAAATTTGACCTTCATCTAGCCGGCCTAATTATGCAGTTTGACATGAACAAAAGTTTCGATAAACCGACTCTGGATGGCAAAATTTGTTGGGTTGATGAGTTAGACGAAATTATTGAGGAAGTCTATGAAGATCTGCTTCTAGACGACCCTTTAAGTGTCACGCTTTCACCCGCAAAAGATGAACGCAATTTCTTTGAAGAAATTTCAAGTGAGTGCGCACGCATTACAAGAAAGCAGGAGTTTAACAACGAAATTTTACGACGATTTCAAATCGTTATAAAGTCCCTTCAAATTTACGACGATTTAACGTCGATTCTTAGAATCGTCGCCAAATCGTCGTTAATTTGCGACGAAACGAAATCGTCGTTAAGTCGTCGTCCAATAACGACGATTTGGCGACGATTCTAAAAGTCGACGTTAAATCGTCGTAACTTAGCGAAGACTTAACGACAAATATATTTCGTCGGAAATTAACGACGCTTTTACGACAAAATAATAGTTCGGTCAAACACGTTTCACCAGATTCTCATTTTCGTCGTTAATTCATCGCTAAACACATTTTCATCGTTAATTTGTTGTTAAATAACGTTGTTAATTCGATGGTAAGCCAAATAAAAATCTATATATAGTGCCACCCCATAACCTAAAAAATCACAATGCTCCCAAATAAAAGTGATTGAATTGATCACTTAATTGGGAACAAGTATAAGTTTTAAAAATATTCACTATTGGTAGTGAATATTAAATATACGAAATGTCGTCCATATACGAAATTCGGAAATGGATGTACAATCGTATTGATTCAACGGGATCGTTGACAAAAGAATTCAGTGATGGGGTAGGGGGATTCATGCATGAGGCGGGAAAACTCCCAAGAACGATTACCAGTCGTATGATGTATTGTCCTTGTCCTAAATGCATGAATAGAAAATTTATCACAATCGCGAAAGTGTGGTCGCATATATTAAATAGAGGATTTATGCCACATTACTTTATATGGTATCATCATGGAGAAGGTCATGGAGAAAGTGCAGGTAGTAGTAATAGCAATTATCAAGCATCAAATTTTGAAGAGTCGTCAAACAATTTGCATCAAGATGAATATTATCATGCAGAGCAGCAAAGGTTTGATCATGATTGAATTCAAGACATGGTTACAGATGCATTTCAAGAAACCACAAATACATTTGCACCTGTCCATGATGAGGAACCCAATGTAGATGCAAAATTTTTTTATGATATGTTAGGTGCTGCTAATCAGCCACTTTACAATGGATGCAAAGAAGGACAATCTAAATTATCACTGGCAGCTAGGATGATGACTATTAAAACTGATCATAACTTAGCTGAGACTTGCATGGATGATTGGGCTGACCTGATTAAAGAGTATTTGCCGGCAGACAATTTAGCAGCTAGATCCAGAAACTTATTTATAGTCTAGGATGGCCTTCTGAGATGATAGATGTCTGTGTTGACAATTGCATACTATTTTTGAAAGATGATGATAAGTTGGAGGAATGTCGATTTTGTCATAAGCCAAGATATAAGCCGCAAGGAAGTAGTCGCAGCAAAGTACCATTCCAGCGTATGTGGTATCTTCCTATAACTGATAGGTTGAAACGAATGTATCATTCTGAAATAACAGCGGCAGCGATGAGATGGCATGCAGATCATTTGCAGACAGATGGAAAGATTACTCATCCGTCAGATGCTAAAGCGTGAAAACACTTTAAGTCAGTACATCCAGATTTTGCCAGAGAGAAACGAAATGTATACCTTGGTCTATGCACAGATGGATTTAGTCCATTTGGTATGTCAGGCAGACAATATTCGTTGTGGCCTATAATCTTAACGCCTTACAACCTTCCTCCAGATTTGTGCATGCAAAGAGAATTTTTATTCTTTAGTATTTTAGTTCCTGGTCCAAAACACCCGAAGCGTTCCCTTGATATATTTTTGCAGTCTCTAATTGAAGAATTAGAGAAGTTGTGGTATACCGGAGTTCGAACATATGATTTCGCAAGAAAAAAGAATTTTATTATGCGAGCAGTGTTTATGTGGACTATAAGCGATTTTCCTGCTTACGGGATGTTATCGGGATGGACTACTCATGGTCGGTTGTCGTGTCCGTATTGTCTTTATCGAACAGAAGCTTTTCAACTAAAGCATGGGTGAAAGACATGTTGGTTCGATTGTCACCGTCAATTTTTACCACCTCACCATCCGTACCGGAGAAACAAACGGTTGTTTCGAAAGAATAAAGCTTCCCGTGTTCCTCCACCCGTGTATCTATCAGGGGAAAATTTGGAAGCAGATATTGATAATTACGAGGCACAAGAAATGATTATTCGCGGTGGAAACTGGCATAATCCAACTAATATGCCCGATGGATATGGGGAGATGCACAACTGGCATAAGAAAAGCATATTTTGGAAGCTTCCATATTGGAAAGACCATCTGCTTAGACACAATCTGGATGTGATGCATATTGAGAAACAAATTTTTGATAACATCATGCATACAGTGTTGAATGTTCCTGGAAGGACTAAAGACAGTGGTAAGTCGAGACTAGACTTGCCTGATATTTGTTCTCAGAGTGAGTTGCACATTACAAGTAATGGAAGAGCACATGTTCCTATATTTCGATTGGGTGCAGCGGAAAAGACAGCCTTGTTTAAATGGGTTTCATCTGATGTGAAGTTCCCGGATGGATATGTTTCTAATCTAGCCAAGTCTGTTGAGAAAGGAACAAAGTTTGCGGGAATGAAAAGTCATGATTGTCACGTATTTATGCAAAGACTACTTCACAAGCTCCGGTTACACAAGAAGCAGGTACTCAAGGAGCATCTACAAGTGGTGGAGAGGATCAATCACAAGCTCCGGTTACCAATCTTTCGGATGATTTTGGAGATTTCGAAATTTGTTATGATACTTAAATATGATTTCTTTTTGTTGTAATAAAAATAATTTGTTTTGTTTTTAATTAAAATAATTTTATTTTCATATTTTATTTTGAAATTAATTTATTTAATTTTTAACAATTATTTTCAAAAAAATTGGGTTTTATAATCAAATAAATTTTCGTCCTTAAATCGTTGTAAATTACAACGAATTACCAACGAAATGTTTAGGACGAATTAGAGACGACACTAACAGTAACAACGATTTAAGGACGATTATTAGACCACGAACTCGCAACGAATTACCGACGAATGTAAGTTCATCGTTAAATCGTCGTTAACTTTACATCGAAGTTACGACGAATGATTCCCGACGATTTTACGACGATTCCTTGTTTCTCATCAATTAATGACGATTTTACGACGAATTAGCAGTTACGATGATCAATATACGACGAATTCGGATTCGTCGTTAAATTGTTGCAAACCCTCTTTCACAACGATTCAACGACGATTATGGTCATTGTTAAACAGGTGATTTCTTGTAGTGACGTATGCTTGATAAATCCGAAATTTATAGGAAACCTCTACACTATCTAGATCTTAAGGACCAAACAAACATTCCTACACCTCCTAAAGACACTGCCGCAGCAATTAATGATCCTTGGAGCGAGCTTAAAGCTCCTAAAGTCGAGCTTAAACCTCTTCCCGTCGGACTTAAGTACGCCTTCCTTGGACCAAATTCTACTTATCCTGTCAAAATAAACTCTGGTTTGCGAAGAAGAAACCACAATGCTGTTGACTGAGCTGAAAAAGCATAGAAAAGCCTTAGGATATTCACTTGATGACATACCTGGAATCTCTCCAGATCTTTGTATGCACAAGATAAATCTAGAGGATAATGCTAAAAACTCAATCGAAAGTCAAAGGAGACTGAACCCTAATCTCATGGATGTTGTCAAGAAGGAGATTATGAAGCTTTTAGAAGCTGGAATAATCTTTCTTATCTCAGATAGCACTTGGGTTAGCCCAGTTCATGTTGTTCCGAAGAAAGGAGGAGTCATTGTCATTAAAAATGATAAAGATGAAATGATCGCTACAAGAACAGTAACTGGACATCGTATGTGTATCGATTACGGAAACTGAATGCAGCAACTAGGAAAGATCATTTTCCACTTCCCTTCATAGATCAAATGCTAGAAAGATTAGCTAATCACCCTTATTATTGCTTCCTTGATGGATACTCTTGATTTTTCCAAATTCCTATTTGCCGGAGGATCAAGAAAAACGACATTCACTTGTCCATATGGCACGTTTGCTTACCGACGTATGCCTTTTGGATTGTGTAATGCACCTGCTACCTTCCAGCGGTGCATGATGTCGATCTTCACAGACTTTATTGAAGATTTCATGGAAGTATTCATGGATGATTTCTCTGTCTATGGATCTTCTTTTGAAAAATGCCTAGGCAACCTTGGTAAAGTTCTGCAAAGATGTGAAGATAAGAACTTAGTATTAAATTGGGAAAAATGTCACTTCATGGTACAAGACGAAATCGTGCTTGGGCATAGAATTTCGGGAAAGGGAATTTAAGTTGACAAAGCTAAAATCGAAGTCATGACCAGCCTACAACCTCCCACAAACGTAAAAGGAATTTGTAGTTTCTTAGGACACGCAGGATTCTATAGGCGCTTCATTAAAGATTTTTCTCAAATAGCTAGACCTCTTACGCGTTTGCTTTGCAAGGAAACAAACTTCGAGTTCGATGATGAATGCTTAGCCGCGTTTCATAAGATCAAAGAAGCCCTTATCTCCACTCCAGTCGTGCAAGCACCTGATTGGGAACTCCCATTCGAAATCATGTGCGATGCAAGTGACTATGCAGTCGGAGCAGTGCTTGGCCAACGAAAAGATAAGAAACTGCACGTAATCTACTACGCAACCAGAACTCTAGACGAAGCTTAATGCAATTATGCTACAACAGAAAAGAACTTCTAGCTGTCGTATTTGCATTTGAGAAATTCCGTTCTTATCTCGTAGGATCTGAGGTCATAGTTCATACTGATCATGCTGCAATCAAGTATTTAATGTCTAAGAAAGACGCTAAACCTCGGTTGATAAGATGGATCCCCCTACTGCAAGAATTCGATATCGAAATTCGAGATCGGAAAGGCGGAGATAATGGAGTTGCAGACCATCTTTCACGAATTCGAGTTGAAGAAAGATTGCCTTTAAATGATAGTTTTCCAGAAGAAAACATCTATGCAATAGATACTACCCCCACCAATTCCAATGCTGCACCACCACGTCAACTCTTGCAATGAGCAGATGCTTTCAACACCCCATGGTTTAGACATATAGCAAATTACCTAGCAGCTGATGTAGAACCACCACAGTTCTTTGGTTATAAGAAGAAAAAGTTTCTGAAAGACGTAAGACATTATTTTTGGGATGAACCCTATCTCTATAAGAGATGCGCTGATGGGTTATTCCGAAGATGCGTGGCTGAAGAAGAGATGGAAGGAATTTTATTCGGATGTCATAGCTCGTCTTACGCAGGACATTTTGCAACCTTCAAAACCGCTTCAAAGATCTTGCAAGCAGGTTTCTGGTGGCCTACTTTGTTCAAAGACACTCAAGCTTATATATCGCGATGCGATAAATGCCAAAGGATGGGCAACATAAGTAAAAGGAATGAGATGCCTCAAAATTTTATTCTCGAAGTCGAAATTTTTGATGTCTGGGGAATAGTTTTTATGGGACCCTTTCCTATTTCTTTTGGAAACCAATACATCTTAGTAGCAGTAGACTACGTCTCTAAGTGGGTTAAAGCAGTCGCTAGTCCCACCAATGATGCGAAAGTTGTCATGAAGCTGTTTAAATCTGTGATATTCCCGCGTTTTGGAGTTCCTAGAATTGTGATAAGCGACGGAGGTCACAATTTCATCAAGAGTTTTCGAAAATCTTCTTAGAAAGAATGGAGTTACACATAAAGTTGATTCTCCATACCATCCCCAAACCAGCGGTCAAGTAGAGATCTCAAACAGAGAAATCAAGTCGATTTTGCAGAAAACAACTGCAGTTCATCGCTAAGATTGGTCTACCAAGCTTGACGATGCATTATGGGCATATCGAACAGCATTCAAGACACCGTTAGGAACAACACAATTCAACCTAGTTTATGGAAAAGCATGTCACCTTCCAGTAGAACTTGAGTATAAGGCGCAATGGGCTATTAAGGAGATGAACATGAATCTGAAAACAGCTGGAGAAAGAAGACTACTTCAACTTCACGAGTTAGAAGAAATCCGACACAATGCTTACGAAAACTCGAAGATCTACAAGGAGAAGACTAAAGCATGTCATGATAAGAAGATTATTCATAGAACCTTTGCTCCTAACGATAAAGTTCTTCTTTTCATTTCTTGTCTTAAGCTTTTTCCAGGAAAATTACGTTCAAGATGGTCAGGACCCTTCATGCTAAAGGAAGTCAAGCCATACAGAGCCATTGTACTGTGGGACAGAACCGGAAACTCATTTACAGTGAATGGACAGCGTGTAAAGCCATATCTGGCTGAAGAAAGAGAAGACGAAAGAGAAGTGATGTTTTTAATTGATCCATCCTCGGCCAAGGATGAAGTCAAGGAGTGTCACGACCCCGGTTAAGTCTAATCGAGCAACAATGTCAAGCTAACGACTTGAAACAAGCGCTTAGTGGGAGGCAACCCACTTGATATTTTATTTATTTTCCTTTGACCTTTATTTTCTATTTCCATTGCTTTGTTTCTGTTTCAATTAATTTCAGGTTTTCAATAAGGAAGAACAAATAAAAAGGACGAGCAGCACTCTCTAGCACGATAAGTTCACTTAAACATTTCAACTTTTCTAATTTCTTTACCATTCTTTCCAAAATTTATCACACTGAGGACAGTGTGAAATAAGTCTGGGGGAGGATGTTCATCCGTTACTAATGAAATTTGATTTGTTTTGAGTTTGTTTTGGACACATAAAATTTTTCAAAAAAAAAAAAAAAATTTCAAAATGTTTTTCATAAAATTTTTCAAAAAATCGTTTTCAAAATGTTTTTCAAAAAGTTTTCAAACCAGGAACACAGTAAATTATATATATGATTTTAGGTGAACTCTCTCCATCCTGCTGCCACATCAGCATCTGAATGGAGGACACATGTCTTTTCATCTAATTAATAAATTATAAATTTAAAAATAAAAATTTAAAAACTAATTAATACCACTACTTTTAACTTAACTATTATATTTAATGTTTATTTCATATGTATTTATGTTCATAACTATTAAGTTACATTAATATTAAGGCTTTTCAAATTCTTAATAAAAATAAATAAACAACATTTCTAACTTTTTACATTTCTAACTTTTTGGTATTCGTCTAAAATTTTTAAATATTTTTTAATACTAACTTGATACTTTTCTTCCGGCTTATCCTCATTATAAACACTTTTTTCGAAGCTTGTTGTATGAAAAAATGTAAAGATGTAGCGTTATCTTCATTCAAGGATTTGGCGATTTTTATAGGTCAAATATAATATTATTATAGCTGCATTTTATTGTGAAATATAAAGTATGGGGTGGTTCTTGCAGAATCAAAGCAATTGTACATGTCATAAATTTGAGAACATTAAAAATCAGAGGTAATTATATGTTTTCAAGCAATTCAACCAGAAAATATAACTTTTATCTATGTCTTTTTTTACTCATATCATGTTTATGATTTCTAGAATAGTAGAATAATTTTCCTAATTACCATACTTCCATTCCTTAAAAAAAGTTATTTGTTTTACAAAGAATTTATTTTTAAAAAACCTTATACTAAACAGTCAAACAAAGTACCATATTCTTATAATTAACTATATATATATATATCAACACATATATATTTTTAAAAATATTATGTGAAACAAAATCCGCGTGTATGCGCGGGTACAAGTCTAGTATTACTATAATGAATTAGACCAGTGTGCTTCTACGCTATTTCCTCGTGTTTTACTCTTTTTGTGATTTAGGCCTAGACTAGGCGGTAGCTAGAATACTTGCATTACGAAATCCCACCAGAGAACTTCTATTCATGGAGATTCTTTCTGACAGGATATACTAGCTCATTTTAACTGGACTTAATTTTGACTTAATTTTTTCATTGAAGCATTAGATCAAGGAAACGAATCATACATTCAGGACTCCTTTATCCTTTTACCACTCTTTGTTGATCCTGAATGGCTAGTTCATCTTTAGCTAGTTCCCCACCGAACCTAATCTCTTTCAAACCACATGCATTCTTGTTTTTCATTGTCCAATATGCAAATATGTGCAAAAACGTCGGAGAGAAAGAGGATCGACGCGGTTTTCAGTCACTAAAGACGGAGACCAGCGATTTCATTGGAATGATTCAACAAAAGGAGATAATTCAATTTGCCTTAGAAAAACTTCAAATCTTGGTACAATTTCGTCCCTTAAACTTTCTCTCTATAAAAGGTTGTTTCCTCTTTTCAAAAAAAAATAAAAAATAAAAATCCGAAAAAGAATAGAAAAATATGAAGGGAGAGGAAATTTAAAACCTTAGAGAATCTAGGAGGATCGAATTTATACTTGAGGCAAGCTTGATTCGATTATTTGGAGTTTTGGAGATTATCTTTATGATTCCCGGAAAAGATCTAAGTCTGGGGGAACAGCTGTTTACAACAAAGGAGGAAGATTATGCAACAACAATTGGCAAAAGAGAAGTGACTGAAAATCTGCGGTCATCAACAGGTCCTTCTCTCTGTTGCGGTTTTGCATAATATCTTGCATCATTCATATTCTTCAGGTAACCCTAAACACTTAAACTCCACCACTTAAAAAGCCTTTAATGCCAAACACCATCTACCCTGAATAATGTCTTTGATGAGAACTCACAATATACTTAAAGAATGTAGAGAGCTAGTTGACTAGAAGTTAGATCTAAGGGTGTAGATTTTTGCATGACGGATTAACGGACTAGTTAGCTTGTATTTTGGTGAGAATTTTCTAGACTAGATCCAAATAGATGTTTCACGATAAGTTATGATTTAGAAGGGAGGTCACTGAGATATTGTTTAGTTCCTGCGATTTTTAAAATTTATTTCCTGACTTAAGTTTGTTTGAGGACAAACAAAAAGGTAAGTCTGGGGGAGTTGATAATACCGTATTTTGATCACTTTTATGGATCATAATTGTATCTTATGCAGGTGTTTTAACTCTGTTTTCAATGGTTTTTAAAGTGTTTTCAATGTTTTGGAGTTTCAAAAGACTTTACAGGAAACTTGGGCAAAAGATATGCAATTTGGAACAAATGAGCAATTTGGATAAATGCAGACCGTCAGAAGTATGACAATCTATGAAGACCTTCTCACCGTCTGATCACCCCCAAAATATGAGACAACATAGAGGATCCAACCAGCTTTCTAATGCATTTAGTGTGGAGACAATCCAACGGTTAGATCTTCAGATACTCCCGATGCAAGAATGACAGAAAACGCAGTTCCGAAAGAGAGCCATGTGCCGGGACCGTGGCCAACACCCATTTTACCGCGGGTAGAGCCACCGCGACCGCGGACATTCGTCGTTCACTTTCCAGACAACTTAATTAAAGTCCAGATCAATTCCTTTCATTATTTTTGAATCCCTAAGTGTCCAGAACCACTCCAGAAGCTATAAAAACCCCCTTTAGGTCATTCTAAAGGGTGTGTTCTTTTCTGTACTTAAATTTTCGTGTGATACTCAAACCCTAGAGAGGGAGGCCGCCGTTTTTGAAGGAGGAGCTGCCGCTGGAGGAAGACATCACGCCTCCATCTGCTTCTCCGTTCTTTGTTTTTCTTCCTTCTTTTCTTTAATTTCCTGCAACTTTCAATATTAGCTTCAGGCATGACACCGTATTCACCTCTTTTACAACCTTCAGACCCAATCCTCCCTCATCTCTTGGTCTGCAAACCACCTCCCATGCAACTTTTGCTTTCTTCGGATTGAGACTTGGGCCAGACCAAATAAAACGCTGAGCATATCTTGTCAATCTCCTTAAGACAGCCACTCGGGAACCTGTATCTTCTTTTACTTTTCACTCCAGCAGTACATGATTTCATAATTAGTTTTTCTAGGTTGGCTGCCTTTTCACTTAACAAACACAACTGCTCAATCAGCCATTTCTGACACCCCTCTCAAGATCCTCTGGTGCTGCTGACAGAATGGCATTGCTATATTTTTTGCCTAATGTCTTATGTTCTACTACTGTCATGCCCTTCTTAATTGCCCTCCTGTCTATGAGATGAATCATATGATTCCCTTTGCTGACCTCAGGCTCTACCCTGATTAAAGGTTGAGAATTATCACCACCAGGCCAATCACCTTTCTGAAAAAGATGACATTTCTTTATCAAATCCAACATATATAAAACCTTTTTATCTCGGACTTCGTCGTCCCTCTCTCCCCATCCGTCAAGTTCTTCGGTGTCATTACCTACGCTGGAATGTACTACCAACTGCAAAACGTTTCAATTATATTTAAACAAATTTTAATATTAAATGTAATCCACACTTACTACATTAGAAAATGCATTAACTTACATTAACATCTGCCTCAGCTTCAAGTACTTCATTCATTGACAACGCATAATGTTTTTATAACCCCAAAATATTTAAATCAAGAAGAGTAAGAGTATCCACAGCCTCAGGAAGCTTGGCTAATAAGGTGGACACACATCGTAACGTAACTAGCTGTAGCACCAAAGGAAATCCTTGCATTCTATATGTCTCTTGTTTCAATTGTTGCAAGAAATGGGAGACTGGGTCTTCTGTCCTATTAATGGTTTAACGCGCAGGAATCATTGACGCAATTGTTACCAGAAACGATTCCCTGCCCCAGAGAAAACTTAAAAAGGCGTGGAGATCGTCGACAAGCCTGATAACGCGGCGTTGGTCTGTGAGTCTGGGTTTTTGCAATTAAAACACACTCAACTACCGAAATAAGGGCGAGGCAAAGCCTTCTGCCACCGCTCATGTTTTTTTTTCGGCAATATCGGCGCATGTCGTCCTCTTGTCATCACGAATCCACTTCCGCCAACAAGTATCGACCCCGAGTGCTTCGTTTTAAAACACAGAATCAGGATCGTAATCGTCGTTAAACTCACCACAACAGAGGCCACTCACCAAAAACCGTCCACAGCTCGTACTTCCTTTTTGTTACTAACTGTCGTGTTAGTAACGCGTGGATAAGCTTGCAAGATATTGGTGCTTGAGCTACAAGGATATCGTAAAGCTCCCAAAACACAAGTTTCTGATAAAACCGAACTCAGGGGTACCTCGTAACGCTTCGTGGACCAGTGTCAAAGTATCTGTCAGTCGTGAATAGATGTTCAAACGGCGACAGGAAAAGCGGTCTGTTGCGAACAAACACCGTGGTAAACTTAGATTGGGTCGGACAACTACAAGAAAAATATGTTACATCTGACAGTGTTAACGGAAATTTTTTGACTACATAATAAAACATAACAACGATTAGAATAGTGACGTACCTTCCATCCCAAGTTCTTCCAATTCCTTTAACGACATAGAAAATGAAGAAACAAAAAAAAAAACTTCGCCGGAATAATATCACCGGAAAATTAGAGAGAATATCAAAGTTGCTGGAATGGTAAATTTGACTGCTAAGAGATCAGTAATAAGCAACAATCATTGAAATAAGGCAAAAGGGGTAAAACATGTATTTGTCTCATCCAAACAGAATAAAATTGTCTTTTTTGATAATAAAAATTCAAAAGATTCTGTTTTGGACATTATAAACTCAAAAAGTGCTCCACATGGTAACACACTCGTTTTTAAACTACTTCAATTTTATTTTTTTGACATCAAAGTACTTGAGATTAGTATGTTATAAGTGTTCTCCTGTTTATTTTGATGGGTTTGAGCAAAAAGGTGGAACAAAATGTGTTTTCTGTCAAGAAGGTAAGATGAAGGTGGAATCTGAAATGGTTAACTGCAAGGTTTGTAAAGGTTCAGGTAATATTTAATAACTAAACCATCACATTTGTGCTTAATAGTTTATTTACTAATTTCTTGAATTGGATCTTCTTCTGTTAAATATGGGTTTGTTTTTTTTGCAAGAACTGTGGAGGTTCCAGATATTCTTGCTGTTTATAACTAATATAGTATAAATCCTTACTATTGCAATGAAATTGTTTTCGACATTAACTATTTAATAACATTTCTAACTTGTTTATAGTAAAACGATAGTGTGGAGCATTACATGTTTAATTTGTGATCCTCAGTTTTTTTTATTTCACTTGTTAGATCAATTCAAATACGAGCAAGTTACTGATATCCTAAAACCTATTCAAACACAGAGGTTAATTTCAGAATGGGCTGTTTGACTGAGTTGTTAATGTTATGAATCAATATTACCATAAATGTTGGTGATTATGAAGTCGTATTTAAGGAGCGGATAAGAATTGTTTAGTAAATATGAAAGAAACCTAAAAAAATTGGAATTTTTGAATTTTTAAAATTCTTAAACTAAATAAGACGATAATAAGATGGTTAATAATTGTTTTTATAGGAATAGAACCGTAGGGGTGAAAGTCTCGGCCCCATAAAGGCTGAGTGCACTGAACGACATGATCAAAGTGGAAAGCCCAACTGAAAGACACATCAGAGTTATTACGGTCAAAAGAAGAATAAATACTATATTGTCAGTTAACCCCGCAACGAACAAAGACTCAATCAAACTGGTGATCAAACGTGTAAACGTAATGGCTAAATCCTGCAAATTAAAGACAATTTATGATGAATCAATCGGAGTAAATAGCACTGTTAAATATGGATTTGAGAATAAAACCAAGAGAAAAGGCAAGGAATTAAACAACTTTTCTTCCCACAATTAACACTACACATTTAACACTAATCATTTTCACTATTTTTGTTCTTGTAAGAACACTCTAAATGACGAAATGTAGAGCTCCATTTACTTTGCTTTCTTTTTCTAAATCACTTCTTGATCCGTTTAGTTCACTCGAATAATACTACACATCTTGTTTATTGCTCAAAACCCCATCAAATCTCTTGTTATTAAAGATCAGCCAATAGCCATTGAGAATTATTTTTTATAAATTTTGAACGTTGTACTTTCAGTTAACAGTTTAAGACTAGAAGGAAGGGACAGGGAACCTAACTCCAACACACGAGATCCAAAATGATGGAGTGAATCTACTACCAATCAAAGGGGATCCAGCAGCCCCACAAAGGTGGGTAAAGAGAGCTATGTATGATGAAAAAAATATGCTGCTGCACCCATAAAACAACATGATACAACACAAATGATTGCTGAAGACTGAAAGCAATCCTCTTAAAAAAGTACCTCGCTGGTGAAGTTGCTAGTATGGTATAGTCACCACAACAAGTCCACCTATGAAAACAGTTAATTTCACACAACGTTCCATCTTGATCGCGACGTAAAGTTTGATAAACTAAATTAACATATTTCTCTACATAGTTAGAAAGATTAAAGTATATGACATTTTTAAATCAAACATCCCTCCACAAAATTAAAAAATTTATGTGCAATATTTTTTTAAACCTTTTATAATTTGTGACTATACATGAATCGTAATTTATTTTACCTATTTTAAAACAGGCATACCATAACCAATTGAACACAAGCAGGTGTATGTGAAAGGAAATGCAATCTAAACCCAACCATTTTTGCATGATTACATGACAAGCAGAATATTTGAGTCGTATTGCTTTATCGTTGATCAATGACGACCAAATAAAATCAAGAAAGAGTTGGCAATTATTCCAATATTCAGAAATTTATCATTCTTTTTCATGTATTGGTTCTTGCGGAGTTGAGATCCTGCAAGTGTTGTACGAACCACAATGTCCACACTTGTGTCTTAAACTATAGAACATAGTATTGTTCATCTTGTTGCAATCATTACAAGAGTTGCAACCTCAAATCTATACTCAACATGCATTTTTGTTGTGCTTATCTCAACTGCTAATAATTGTTATGAATTAACATCTTTAGCATCAACTTATAATAAATGGGGGCAACAGTATTGTTGTTCATTGATCATTTGTTTAAAGCAATTTATATGCATATTATGCGCACATCTTACTTTTACCGAATTTAAAAGGTACTCATAAGAGACAAGACAAGAAGTCTTTATGGAGTTCTCAGTATGCGCAAGAATGTTGCATAACCGGCTCCACAGTTCTACCAATAGAAGATATTGACACGCCCAACAACTCTACAAATTCCACATCCATCACAATGAATTTGTTTTTTGAATTATCATCATCATATAATTTGCATAAATCACAAAATAATCTCCATGTAGACACCACAGTTGGAATATGCTTGAACAAATAACATATTGAACAAATAATATGTTTGACGTTTCGCCCAACGTTTCTCGTTATGGCAATGACAGCATGTGATAAGATTGCAGCAAAGACCTCTTATTTTGCAGATTTCTTGTAGTTTTGGTGACAACTGAAACTGATTTTCTTTTGAATAACTTATTTATAAACTTCCTTGGTGCCATTATTAGCTAGCATTAATATGCACAAAGAACATTAGTCTGCACAAACAATGCATATGATCTAATATACATCATGGATGAAGAGTCCAAAGGAATTTATCCAATATGGTTGCACTTTCTAAAGATTGATGTTTCAATTACTCGTGAAAGAAAAAAAAATGTTTGCCATCGTAGTAAACTAGGTGTCTTGCCCGCGCCTTGCATGGACCTCCGAGAAGTTTAAAATTGTAAACCAAAATTTTATATAATGAGAATCAAGAGAATCATAAGAACTGAGACATATATGATCAAAATAAAACAAACCCATAAAATGAAACACCCAAAATATAATACAAAATAAGTATATGGCAATTGTAAATCCGTGAAACTTAGTTCGCCCTAATTTCTCTCCCAGGCATGAAACCCAAGACAGCTGCTCTTCAATCCCTTCTCCGATCTCTTCGACTCTGACCAACGCTGCTTCACCTTCTCTAGACGATCTCGCTTGGTGGTGTGTTGAGCTTTTCTCCAGCCATGGGCCGTGAGAAAAAGCTCGACAAAACTTCTTCACAATCGCCGCTTCTTGCTGCCTTCTTCCTCTTGCTTCTGGTCATGCCGTCTCTATTTCTTCACCGCATGTTCATTATGTCTTTCAGTCATTCGCTTTCCATGTCCATGCTTCCATCTTTGCTGATTCCAACAGATCTAGATCTACCAACACCTTCGCTGCAAGTTCACTTGAGTTTTTTAGGCAGTCGAGAGGTCAAACTGCCTCTGGGAAATCTCCAAGGAGTACTCCGGCAAAGTTATCGACTGGTATTGCTAGTTTACTTGGTTTATGGCCTCTACGTGCACCGAATCAGCGTCTTTGTTTGATGTGGCTTTCTTTGATCAGTCTCCAGCAGACTCGAGGACAATCTGCTTTGGAGAAGCTCTCAAGACTCTCGTCGGGGAGGCAAGATGCCGTGCATGATCCTCCGTTCTCCACCATCCTCGCGACAACTTCCTCCGGTGAGATCTCTGCAAAAAGAAATCTCGATGGTCCCCCATTTTTGGGCTTGGGCCAGGTTCCTATGATTTTGGGCTTTCTTTTGAGGAAAGGCCCATTTAGAGCTCAATTAGTTTCTGTCTCGCTCCTGCTCTCTCACTCCAAATCTGCCGAGTTGTATTGTTGGGCCTGGTCGACAGTGTACGTTTATTCTGACCCATTCTTAAGCACAATATTTCATATGGTTGATGCTGCAGAATTTGGTCAATTCATATATTTGGTGAAGTGTTCTTATTGTTACTCTCTTGGGGTTGACTCTATTGTACCTGTGGAGAGATCCTTAACATCATCCATGTCTTTTATGGAGCACCATCCCTCTCTTTTATTGAGCAAAACTTTCTCTATCCGCTATTACACCGTTGATGTTTATCGCCTTTGGTTTAGCCACCCTCACAAGCTGCTTCCTCCATCCACTCCTTCCGCACCTTCAATAATTGGATTAAGCTATCCGAAAAGGCTTCCGCCTCTACTGTCCCCTGTTCCTTCGCCATATCGGTTCAGCCATCGTCAAAAGCTGCCTTCAAAGTCACATCCAAAAGTGACTAAGTTCAAGATATCCGGCTTTGTCGTGAAGTCTTACTCGATGCATTTGAGGCTTGCCTCAGATCTGCTGTCTTTCTTCTTCTATGAGGAACTATCTGCACTATGGTTTATTGCCTTTATCGTGTATCTTATTAAGCTAAGAGGATGTTACATTCCCTCTCTTTGTATTTGGAAAGAGTAATCTAATGGAAAAAAGTGTTGAAGAAAAAAAAAGTGTATGAAACCCACAAACTAACTGAACTAAGAAAAGTACAAATTCTTCATTTCCACATAATGGTTATTTGTTTTCTTCTTTTTCCTCGTATTTATCTCTTGGTTGTTCTTCTTAATCATCTTTTATTTATTCTTCTTTATTGTCTTCCAACCATCCACTATCTGTGTAGGTAGATCGTAAGTATCAGTACTCTAATACATCATAGAGATGGCACGATAATCACGTTCAAAGGGAAGAGAGGAAGCACATATGCACTATAAGACAACAAAAACCAATCACCAGTTATAGCCAAAAGCTTAGATAATTATAATACTTATAAACAATAAGAAGAATCATGTATGAAAAAAATTATTTTTGATCATCTTTGCTTCTTCTTCTTCTTCATCTTATTTATGTTTTGGTTTTCATATTCCTCATCTTATTTATGTTTTGGTTTTCATATTCCTCATCTTTTTATTTCAACTTCTTCTTTCTCTTCTGATTTGTCTTCTTCCTCGTTTTCTCCTTCTTTGTTCAGTTCTTTTTCATATTCTTTATCTTTCAGTTTTTCTTCTTCATTTTTTCCTTATTCTTTTTCATTGTGTTTAATCAGTTTGTCCCTTGACATTTTTCTTCTTTTTTTCCGGGTTTTACTCATATTCTTGTTCCTTATCTCATTTCAATGTATTTTCTTCTTTCACTTCGAATTTTTCTTCTTCCTCTTTTCCATCGAATCCATTTTTCTCTTCTTCCTCTTATTCATCTTTCGGAGTTTCTTTTTCCTAGTTTTTTCCTTCTTCTTTTCATCGTCTTTGACTTTTACTTCTAATTCTTCTTTTTTGACTTCCTCTTCTTCCTCTTACATATCTTTCATTCTTCTTATCTTTCATCCTTTTCTTCATCATCGTCTATGTCTTCCAGACCTTTTATTTTGATTTTTCTTCGTCTTTTTTTTTTTTGCTTCTCGGTCTTCATTGTATTCGTCTTTTCAGAATGATTATTATTCTGATTCATACTTTCTCTTGTTTCCATATTCTGATTTGTTTAATTGCACGGACAATGGTTTCATCCCTCTCTCTGTCTCTCTCTCCCTCCCTCTCCACCTCTTCCTGTATCTTCTTCACTCCCCCTCTCTCTCCATCGCTCTCGATATTCCCCTCTCTTTGTATCTCTTTCTCTCTCCCTCTCTCTCCATATCTCTTTCTCTCTCTCCATCCCTCCCTCTCTATATTCATAACTTAGATCTCCTTAGGTTTTCCCTTCTTTTTCTTCTTCATCCTCGCTTTAAATTAATGATAAATTCGACAATATAGCTTTAGCCTTATCTCCTCAACTTCTCCTTCTCTCTTTTGTTCTCTTTGTTACCTTCAAGCATTTGTCATCTCTTTTTTTCCACTTTTTCATATCAATCACACATTTATTTGCCACCCAACTATCTTTCCTCGTTTCATCCATTGTTTTCTTTAGCTTCCGTGTTTTCCTCCCTTCCCAGTGAACTTCAGAAACACATAATAATCTGAGTTGATTTTTTTTTTTTACATAGAATCCTATTCGAGATTTCATCTCATTCTTCAACTCTTCTTCGAAGATACAATATAAGCTTTATCTTCTAAGATTTGGGTTTTAGAGAAGCAATAAAAAAAATGGACTATTTTAGGATAAATTTAATTCAAAAACTAAATTTTTAAAGCAACAGAGTTATACGACACAAGAATTACTTTTTACATATCAAAACATATGAGAAATGCAACATGTGAGTATGCTCATTCTTCAATTCCCAAGAATTTTAGTCATCTATGTTTCTTAGATTCTGGTGTCAGAGAATCATCAATTTATTTGGTACTCCGATTAAGGATGCCTGAAACACTAAAAATGTAGTTCCACAAAGCTGAAACAAATTACAAGGATGATGAAAATTACGACCTGAATATTTCTCTAGCAAACATTATTCTTCCTCTGTATTGGTGACTATCCTCCCTCAGCTGGTTTTATCTCTCATCAGGGGTTTAAAAAAATTGATGAGTTCATTAACAGACGATGAAACTAAGAAGTGGGTCAGGGATTAACCATAATACAATTCAACACCAATTGGATAGTGCCATTTACAATTGGTTTGCACTCAGTTCTCAAATACGATTGCTGTATGTCAACACAAGAACTTGACATGCGTAAAAATTTTAGTCACACCGAATCTAGTCTCGTTGTCACCTGCTTTTCCTTTTCTCTTTGAAGTTACGAGTCATCACATCCCGTTCATCGCCTAACCAACAAAGATATTGATTTAATGCCTGATAAGTTTAGTCTTGAGAGTAATTTATTGTTTTTCTAAATAAAAGAATGTGTTGGGTAAAAATGAAAACTATAAAATATTTTTTCTAGAAACAACATAATTGCCTTTGGGCAGAAAACAATGGGAAAATTATAAAACAATAAATATTGTTTTGTTCATGTTATATATTTTTTGTAAACTATGAAACCAAAACTAATCCGAACTGGTTACTCTTTTTTTTGCTTAAAGATGCATGTCCACACAAGCTACCACAAAAATAAACTATAAATTATATTTAGAAATAAAATAATCATAAACAACAATATAAAATATATATAGTGAAACCCAAGGAGAAAAAACAACAATCAAACAATAATAACATCCATTCACAAATATGTTACCAGAAAAAATTAATACAAACCTAAAATAAAACATGAATTATACACACAAAAAAAACTTCTTTCTGTGGTTTTGATCCTTCTAAAAAGATCAAAATAATAAATTAGAGAGTTAGAATATCAATTAAGCAAATTAGAAGTTATAATAAGTTGTTGACAAAAAAAAGAAGTACTAATGATTTATTTACAATTACCTGTTAGATTCATTTGAATATATGATTGCAAAAGTTCTAACTAATCACCTATAGTTTGCGGGATGAACTCTAGGTTCAAGGAATACAATAAAGAGCTCAGATCAATTTATATTTACGAACAATAACTCAAATATATCCATAGAAAAAACTTAATAAAGAGAAACACGAATATCTAATACGGAAGCAACAAATTTTATATATAGAATTACAAAGCAAAACAAGGAACACAAGTATGATATCTCGATGACCAATCGCATAGAGTAAAACAGGGGTTAGAAAATAAGATAGCTGTGATGCATAGTAATATATAACATGATTAAAAAAGCATAGATATTTGACCCGTTAGCATAGAAGAATCCCGATCGGAAAAAATGATTAAAAGGTTAGCATGGAATAACAACCAACTAAACAAACGATATAATTTAAACCAGATCGGGATATACAAAAAAATGTATTCGTGAAAAAAAATGTGGACGAGTTTTGAAAAAATTGCTAGACTTTAGAAGATGGTTGTTGTATGTAAAAATATTTGTTGGTGATTTGGGTATATATATAGGAAGATATATGCTTAAGGGTGTAGGGTTTCGACGTCGATGCTCCATTACCATAATTGGTGGCTCTGACCCTAGAATAAAATCGCTGGCCCATGAACAAACTCGCTGGTCCGTTATCGAATAAAAAACCCATGCCATAAGTTTTTATACGTATGATTAATGATCGACCTATCAAAATAAATTAAAATGACACATATTTTTTTTATTAATACCACGTAGGACAATCATTATGGAGATGACACCTAAAATTTTTGACCTTGCAAATAATAGTATAGGTGGTAATAGTCTTTGAAAATGTAATTATCATAAAAATGAATGATAAAGAAATTACCATGTTATTGCTTCGCCAAAAATATAAAAAAGTATCATAGGCGTCTTGTTAGTCTTGGTTTCACTTCTTTCTGCACGCGCATATACATCTGTCAAAGATATTGATAACTAGAGTTTTCACTCTTTGAAGAGGTTATCAATACCCCTGTCCTTGTAGTACAAGGGGTTATCAAACCAAACTTGTAGTGGAGACACTATCTATGTCATTTGTCGCCTTAAGTCAAGAGAGAATGGTAAAGGTTTTTAGCTAAGCTAAGTAACAAGTGAATGAGCATAAAAATAAATCAAATGATGAGATTTAAACTAAGTGGAGATGCAAATAACAAGCAGGTGATTCGGATGATGAATATTTATAATAAAGGCAGAAGCTTTAAACAGGATACTTGACTCGGGTGCTTCCAAGCTAAACTAAAGGGTTAATGAATCATTTTATCAAGCGATTTCATTTAACTTTGAACTCAAGGCATGTTAATCTTCTCATGAAAGTATTAAACATCTAAACTGATCCTCTTTCATACCAAAGTCTCTTTTGAGAAGCACGAATCAGTCAGCAATAAGATTCAGTTCAAAAATGTCATTTAAGAGAACAAACTATCACTCTCACGATGAAAGACTCTTAAACCCTTAAGCGAGTGGTTCAGACATTTCTACAAACACTTTTGATGCGAGATATGTCTCAGATCTGAACCTCAAGTGATGTGCTTGGATCCAGCCTAGAGATCTCGTCGGTTAAGGAATGAAACATGCTAGACTAGACACCTAAACCCATTAATCTATCTTGAAAGCACCCTAATCTACCTGTCTAATGCCGCTTAAACGACTACTCACTGATCATGACGAGCTCACTAAGTCCTTTGCAAGACGTGTAGCTTGTCATGATAAGGAGTTTGATACTGGATGATAAAAGAAATAAAGAAAGAACAAGATTCTGATGCAAAAACGAGATATTGGATTAGATTAATCAAGTTTCACAAAAGAGGCAAGTTCTTAAGGCTAAAAGCAGATAAGAGATAAGATGATTAGGTTTTTGGTCCTAAAATGTATTTATAGCAAAGGGAAAGTGTCGCGGGTCAGCCCGGAACAAACCGGGTACTGAGCCGCCTTCTTGGGTTGATGGGTGAGTGCCACGGTGTGTCGGAGAGTGAAGCTGAGGTCTTTATGTCGAAGAGTGCATGTGAGTCAGGATCCAAATGAAGATCTCGTGAAGAACACGTCAAGAACATGCATGAACCCTAGTCTTTGATCCGTCTTCACGTGTGTGTTCTTGAGCCGTTTTGTTCTTGGTTCTGGGTTTGTGACAAGGGACCTCGCCATAAAATGTCGCGGGGCTTGGTAGTCGAGGGGTTCGGGAGAACAGAGTCCGGCATGCACGGCGAGGCCATTACACCGAGGTGCACGTTCAACACTTACGTGTGCATGCCTTGATCCCAACGTGCCGAGGCGTCAGCACGAGGTCTAGTCCAAAATACTCCCAAGATATGAGCCTTGACTTGAGCAATGTCGAGGTGCTGATGCCGAGGCCTGAGAAAATACTTAGCGCGTATCGCAACTCATTTTGGCTCGTATCGACCATATTGCCTTCCGGAAACAGTAACTTTCAACACACGACTCCAATTGCTCTGAGACCAGTTCCATAGTCAGGATGACTCAATAAGCTTGAACTTTGGTGAAGAAACCATCGGAGCTTGGGAACTGGAAGGCTTCCTGGATTTCACATCTTTGCACCGCATCGGATTCACCGGAAAATAAGCTTTTGGACCGACGTGAACTCCGGAGACCTTATCTTTCAAACCATTGATCCGAATGGAGTGATTCTAAACGTTCTGAGAAGACCTTTCACAGATCTCAAACTTTGATGAAGACCGGGCGAGCTAGTTCGGACCGGAAAGGCTCCGTCCGTCGTGATCTTTGAAATCCGCTGTTCGGTCCTCGAGTACGCGCAATGCTGGTGCTTCTTCCGGAAGCCGTATCTCTCTCCTCACTAGTCCGAATTGGATGATTCTAACTGTTCTGAAATCTTTGCTTGATTGTATCCAACTTTGATGAAGACCCCGTCATCTGATTCGGACCGGAAGGTTCCCCGGATTGCTGATCTTCGCAACGCGCGGGCAAGGACAGGTTTTGGTCGAGAAAAGCTTCCCGCGGTAAGGAAAATGACCGAGGGCTATGTACCGCAGTAAGCTTTTTAGCCGTAAAATTCTTCTCGCCTCGGCCAAAAACTTAACCCATGGTAATTTGCACCCGATACTCGTCTTTGGTCGATTTTGGTCGATCGGTAAGGGTTTTGGCCGATAATGAGCGTTCGGTAAGCTTTTTGACCGAGGTTTCTGTCTAGCCGGTACGTGTTTTGGCCGAGAAATTTCTCCAAGCGGTTTTCACCATTTTTGACCTTTTTCTTCACCGTTTTCTTCTCTACTCCTCTTTTTAAGCTCCAAATGACTCCCAAAGCGCCTGATAAAGACTTCAAAACATGCAAAACTCTTTGGGACCTAATGCAAGCCCTAAATCCTATTTTGATGCTTAAAGACTCAATTTACATGGGAAAACTCATGATAAGGACTCTAATATGCACTCTAAATGATGTAAAATATAGACATATCAACTCCCCCACCCTTGTCCTTTGCTTGTCCTCAAGCGAAAAGAACAAATGAGAGAAAGAGGTTGTAGTGCAGATGGAGCTCATATTTCCTTTTTAGAGAGAAGTGATCACAATAAGAACTCGGATTCATGCTCAAATATGCAATGCAAAGCTATACTCGGATGTTTTCCAATTAAAGCACGGAATCTCCACAAGTCATTATCACATTCAACTCTTTTACATTCATTAAGTTCGTAACCGGTGAATCAAATGATGCAATGTTCAAATAGGCTGGCTTGGCTAGGGTAAGGTCATGAGATAAAAAATGATCTCATCAATATTCAAGCGGGTGCAATGCAACAAAAGGATATCTCTATGAACGACCAAACTTTGGCAGAATGCTAAAGGTAAAAAGCAACCGATGCATACAAGGGCAAGACTCATCACACCCCACACTCCACTCAAAGTTTCCTCACTTGCTCACCCTCTCAAGATCCTCACTTTTTCACAATCGTTTTCTTTTCACTAGGGGACTCACTTTTTGCTTTCATTCTCGAGTCTTGGAGTTCACTTATTCACACAGCTCTTTTCTTTCACAGCGTATAGCCTCTTTTCTTTTCATTTAGAACGCTTGAGCCTTTTTGGCTTCTTTTCTTTTCAGAGACTAAAATTTTTCTTTTAAAACATCAGAGCTCATCTTTTCAAGTCCAAGACTCAATTCTTTTTCTTTCATCCCCCTAGCTAATTCCACTTTCTCTTTTCCGCTCTGCTCACCTTTTTCCACTCACCAACAAGTCTTTTCCCCCACACTTATTTCTCGCCAATACTCTCGGTTCCTTGATGTTGGAACATAGCACTCAATGAGACATGCCCTTGTCGCTCTAAACCTAACACTTTCTGCTAAGTTCGGTCCAAGGTGGCCTTACAATTCACACACAAACATTGGCTCGAAAGAAAGATGGGTTCAAGGCGAGGGAACTGATCCATGATGCGGATTCAGCTACTTGAGCTAAGGAAGGAGGGTGGTAAAAACAACGATTCTAGCTCAAGTATGTATATCGGTATCCACAAGCCTATTCAAGCAATGCATCAAAAGATATTTTCAATTCAAGTTCAGGGTTATCACTTAGTTAGAGTTGAGTGTAATTCGAACTTGCTTCTCAGATTCAAATCGTTTCAAGCTTTACAAGCACAGAATGAGTTTCACAAGCATATTTAGTTCAAGTTTTTAAGTGATTTACTCTCTAGGAAAAAATCTATCATTGCTCCTTGCATGATGCAATCCTACATGATACAACTGGACTCGATCTTAGAATGCGAGATGCAACTAGAATGATGCAATTTTATCATATGTACGCAGCTAAATGAGACTCAAGAATGCAAAAGTCAAATAAGAACAAAGAAAACAAGATCAGAAAACACAAAGCTCCTCCCCCACACTTAAATAACACAGTCCCGTGTGTTATAGAAGCGTGTGAGAGAAGTAAAAGGGCAAACTAAACGAATGCAAGATGGTATATACAAGATGCATATTTACAAGAGTTTGAAGTCGATACCTCAGTCTGAGAGGTCTGATCCCAGGTAGTACGAGGGATTTGACGTTGAGCAGGAGGGCGTGGACTGACGTGGTGGGCTGCTCTCCGAGGGTTCCGGTAAGAATATCGAGGCAGGATCGATCCAGTCCTCTTTGCCTGGTGGAAACTCCGGATTCCTCGCGTTTGAGCTTTCTCCAACCTCTTCTTGTGTAACCGGTGCGGTTGAGGTCGCCGAGTTCTTGTCCGGTGAAGATGGTCTGGTGAGTTGCTTGACTTTCTTTTTCAGGTGCCTTACACAGTCCACCAACACGTAAATGGTCTTGTCTTGCCACTTACACCACTTTTGGAGGGTATTCACTCGCGAATACAGCTTCTTGGTGTGATATTCAGGCTCACCCCACACGTATGGATCAAAGTGATATTGGCCTGCCCCTGTCCTTCTCTCAGCGTGTCTCTGTTCCTCGTTCTCACATCCGGCCGGGCCGTTCTCGTTTTGAGGTTTGCTAGGTGCGGCCTTGGTGCACTTGCGCATTGGTGGGTCAAGAGATGGGTTGTACAACTGATCCTTGAGGACATAGAAAGAGACGTTGCACTGTTTATCAAGCATGGTGAGGCCTCAGTTAGGCAGTAGAACCTGTGTCCCGTCTCTGTGCATCAGCGTGAAGTTTAGGGTTTATGAACCCTTGAGCTCTCAAAATCTTGGTGACAATCCAACCGTTCTGAAGCCTCCTTGCTCCTTTCTTCTTTCGGTCACGCCACACATTGTGCCTGTAAGTAAGCATTTGAATCACAAAGAACGCGCCTAAAGAGGGTACATGCATCGGTCCTTGGAACTCCTTCTTGTTCTTCATTTGAGTGATGAGCGGCTTCAGTCCAAGTCCTAGCAGTTCAAGCTCGGCCGTATGAATAACACCAGGGTTATAGGTCGAGAAAAATGTAGAGGCTAGAACTCGGTTGGTATATCTGATCGCAGGGTTTCTGATGCAACTTGTCTTGCTCTTGCCTCCTAAGTAAGGTCCAAAAGCGATTGTTTCCCACAAGGCAGCTAACTCTTCTTTTGGGTACACAAACTTGTCAAGCGAGCTTCCGTTCCTTTCAAAACCAAATATCTCATCAAGCTCCTTGAAACTGACCTTGTAGTGCACGTTTTCCATGTCAAACTCAATGTGGCCGAACCCTTTGCCATGTAAACCCTTGGGATCTCTCTTGGGGTAGATGAAAACCTCCAAAGTGGCAAGAAACTGTTGTGTGATCCCCTCATAAGCAAGATCGCTCATCATAAAGAACTCGGCCAGGCCCATGTTTTGAAAGATGAGGGTAACATCATTGAGTATCTCAAGTTTCCTCAACAACTCCATATCAGGGATTCGACCTTGAGCCACTCTTATAGAGTAAAAGTGGTCCAAGTACTCCTCAGTAGTTGGGAAATGTTCTTCCTCGGGCTCGGGCTTCGGTTCCTTCTTGGCTTTCTTGCCACAATCGGTTTCATGAGGGACTATGGCTCTGAGCTCATCTTCGTCGGATCCAACGGCAGCCTGCTTCCCATTCCTCCTTGATTGAAGAACTGGTACCGGAGTGAGATCGGCGTTCCTTGCTCGTTTCGCGGCTGGCTCGCCATCGGGTCTTGTTGCGGGTTTCTTGCTTGTTCCACCATTGCATGCCACGGCAACGGCTTTTCCTTTGGTACCCCTCCTCTGGACTTCGCCTTTGTTCGTCTCTTGAGCAGGAACAGTTCGTTCGCCGGTCATCTGCAAGAGAGATTCTCAAAGAGAACCGTTAGAATCAAGTATATCGATAAGCATATGTATCTCAAGATGGCAAGAACAGAGCTTTTTCTCTAACAAGACCGGTCTTATAGCTTCTTCAAACACCAAAGAGATTAACAACAAGCTAGAACAACCGGTGAGAGTCAAGATATCTAGACAGTTCAGCTCAATAACTCAGTTCACCATTTAAGCCGATTCCAAGCGCATTTTCTCAAGAATTTTAAAAACTCAAGAACGAATGATTTTAAGTGCAAAGACCAGTTTTTCATGTGTTGTCTACCTTATGGAATTTTTAAAATTTTTCCCAAAGGCCGATATGCTCTAAAAGAATCGATTCCACATTTTACAAACACTAAGGCTCGCAAAGAATGAAGGAAAAAGATGAGTTCTTTAAGATGCAAATACCTTTGGGGATTCAAGATTCAAGCTCAGTGAGATGCTTATGCAGAATAGACAACACCCTAACGAGTCTAGAGCACTTGGAATCTCGTGAAATGAATGAGAAATGAGAGAGTTGTGTTCGTGAAATGCAGAGAAAAGAGTGAAGAGGGCAAACTCTGCGTTTTGGCTCGGGATGGAGGCTGGTATGGGCTGGAGCGCGCTTTCCAGCTGGCGCTTGGACTGTTGTGGGACTGGTCCCCCCCTCTGCTCTAACTCCAGCCGTTGACCGCGCCAAAAACCGTCTTGACCGAGAATTTAAATTTGAATTACCGCGCAAAGCCTTCAAATGGGCGCGGCGTGGGGATGACGTGGGCCGTACGGTCTAGACCAAATTTTCTCGTGTTAACTTGAGCGGCCTCGGCTTGTTCCACCCCGAGGGCACCAAGCCGAGTGATTTAAGCTCATGTTAACGAGTAATTCTCCGTGGCCTTCAAGTCTTTTCCTTAGACCGCGCAAAGCCTCTTCTTCGATCTAAGTGTCCCAAGTGTTCTTGTTTTTGATCGCTCTTGAAACCGGGCACCTCGGCACGCTCCACCACGAGGGTATCATGCCGAGGTCACTTGTTTTAACAGAGAACGCTTGGTGCTTGGGGGTTTAAACGGGCTGGCCTTGGTGTAAACTGGTCGTGGCCTTGGATCGAGGTTTTTGACCGTTTTAAGTGAGCATCGCCCCTCGGTATAGTTATACCGAGGTGTTTACACCGTGAGCCTCCCCCACACTTAGTCGTTTTACTACTGCACTCTCAGTCACGGCCATGATGAAAATAAGTCGAGGAGTTTAGCTGAGGTTCTCAAGCTTTTACTCGGTAAAAGGTGACCGCGGTATGAATATACCGAGGGTCGATACCGAGGCTATGAATACTCTTTGACTTAATTCATCAGGCCGTGTCTTTTTCAAGCTTTTTCTTACTTTCAGCCTCAAGGCTCACTGTCTAACTCCTGAAACACTTAACAAACCCTTCAAAAAGCTTCAAATAAAAAGAAAAAGAAGATGAAAAACGAAATATGTACAAGGATAAGCTTGGGGTGTCTCCCAAGAGCACTTTGTTTAACGTCTCTAAGTTTGGCTTTTCATACCTTTTCAGGCTGATTCTGGTTCAAGAAGAGGAACTGAGGTAGCTCCCTCTCTTGTTTCTGATGCCAAGTAGTGTTTTACCCTCTGACCGTTTACCACAAAGCCTTGTCCATCTTTTCCTTTTAACACGATGGCTCCATAAGGCCTTACTTCAAGAATTGTGAACGGACCGGACCACCTAGACCTTAGCTTCCCAGGGAATAGCTTAAGTCTCGAGTTAAAAAACAGCACTTGGTCCCCTTCTTTGAACTCTCTCTTGTGTATCTTCTTGTCATGGAGCGCCTTGGTCCTTTCCTTGTAGATTTTAGAGCTCTCAAAAGCATCTAAACGGATCTCCTCAAGTTCATGAAGCTGTAAAACCCTCTTCTCTTGTGCGGTCTTGATGTCAAAGTTCAGAAGTTTTACTGCCCACAAGGCCTTGTATTCCAACTCAACCGGTAAATGGCAGCTTTTCCCATAAAGCAAGTTAAACGGTGAGGTTCCAATGGGGGTCTTGTACGCGGTTCTATGGGCCCACAAAGCATCATCAAGTTTCTTGCTCCAATCCTTCCTAGATGAGCTCACGGTTCTTTCCAAAATGGCCTTTATCTGACGGTTAGAAACCTCCACTTGGCCACTGGTTTGCGGATGATACGGGCTGGCCACCTTGTGCTTCACTCCGTGCTTCTTCAAAAGACTCTCAAGAGTCTTATTGATAAAATGGCTTCCCCCATCACTGATTACTACCCTTGGGACTCCAAACTTTGGGAAAATGATACTCTTGAAGAGTTTTACCACCACTTTTGAATCGTTGGTTGGAGATGCGACCACTTCAACCCATTTACTCACATAATCCACCGCGACAAGGATATACTGATTCCCATATGAGCTTACAAAGGGACCCATGAAGTCAATGCCCTAACAGTCGAAGACCTCTACTTCAAAGATTGGGTTTTGGGGCATCTCATTTCTCTTGGATATGTTACCGTGACTTTGACAAGCCTCACACCTCGATACCACATCTTGAGCGTCCTTGAACATAGTCGGCCACCAGAAACCGCTTTGTAAAACCTTGGCAACCGTCTTGAATGCACCTAAGTGACCACCATACGATGAACCGTGGAATTCTTGTAGCACCGGATGGATCTCTTCTTCGGCCAAGCATCGCCTATAGAGATGGTCCTTGTTAAGCACGTAAAGGTACGGCTCATCCCAATGATATCTCATCACATCTCTAAAGAACTTCTTCCTTTGATAAGTATCAAGATCCGGTGGCTCTAAACCGCAAGACAAGTAGTTCACAAGATCCGCAAACCATGGGAGGTTTCTTTCCTTGATCGTATTGGCTTCCTCCACTTCTAAGTAACACCGGACCAACATGAGATGTTCCTCAGGTAAAGCATCATCTATGGGGACCTGTTCTTCAATCCTTAGCCTAGAGAGGTGATCTGCGGCTCCGTTTTCAATGCCCTTCTTATCAAGTATCTCCATGTCAAATTCTTGGAGCAATAAGACCCATCTCAACAGCCTCGGCTTAGCGTCCTTCTTAGACATCAGATACCTCAAGGCTGCATGATCTGTGTAAACTGTGACCTTTGATCCCACTAGATAACTCCTGAATTTATCAAATGCAAACACAATGGCAAGCATTTCCTTCTCGGTGGTGGCATACTTTTCTTGAGACGAGTCCAAGGTGCGGCTTGCATAGTAAATCACATGGAGCTTCTTATCTTTCTTCTGCCCCAAGACAGCTCCCACGGCATAGTCAGATGCATCAGTCATCACTTCGAATGGTAGAGACCAATCGAGAGCTTGTACTATCGGTGCACTGATCAAAGCCTCCTTGATTCTCTTAAACCCTTCCTCACACTCTTCATCAAAGATAAACTCCACTTGTTTACACAATAGCCTAGTTAAGGGTCTAGCTATCTTGGAGAAATCTTTAATGAACCGCCTATAGAACCCTGCGTGCCCAAGGAAACTTCTTATTGCTTTTACAGAATTCGGAGCTTGTAGGTTCACCATCACCTCGATCTTAGCCTTGTCCACCTCAATGCCCTTCTCTGATACCTTGTGTCCCAAGACAATGCCTTCTTGGACCATGAAATGGCACTTCTCCCAGTTCAAGACAAGTCTATGCTCCTCACATCGCTTTAGAACCTGAGATAGATTAGCAAGACATTCAGAGAAAGAGGAGCCGTATACGGAGAAATCATTTATAAACACCTCAACTTTCTCTTCAATTAGATCAGAGAAAATGTGCATCATACATCTTTGAAAAGTGGCCGGTGCATTACACAAACCAAAAGGCATTCTCCTATAGGCATAAGTGCCATAAGGGCAAGTAAATGTCGTTTTCTCTTGATCTCGGGGGTCTATGGGTATTTGAAAGAACCCCGAGTATCCATCAAGAAAACAAAAATAAGGATGATTAGCTAGCCGTTCAAGCATTTGATCAATGAATGGTAAAGGAAAATGATCTTTTCTTGATGCAGAATTCAATTTCCTATAGTCAATGCACATGCGATGGCCGGTTATAGTTCTTTGGGCTATGAGTTCATCCTTATCGTTTTTCACCACCGTGATCCCACCTTTCTTGGGCACAACGTGTACAGGAGATACCCACCGAGAGTCAGAGATTGGATATATTATCCCTGCCTCAAGGAGCTTTAGTATCTCCTTCTTAACCACCTCTTTAAGGTTCGGGTTAAGGCGACGTTGGTGCTCAATAGAGGACATGGATTGGTCCTCTAGGTGGATCCTGTGGGTGCATATATCAGGAGAGATCCCTCTAATGTCAGCCAAGGAATACCCTATGGCTCTCCTGAATTTTCTTATTTCATTAAGCAATGCACGTTCCTCATGTTCAAGCAAGCTATCGTTTATTATCACAGGAAAAGTGGAGTTTAGACCCAAAAATGCATACCTGAGCCCTGTTGGTAGAGGCTTGAGCTCAACAGGGGGTGCGTCAGCCTCATTCCAATCGGCATCAAAGCTGCATTGACCTGGAACAGCTTCCTCGGCCTTTTCTTTGTTCTCGCGCGGTTTACCATTGGCCTCGGCACAAGCTGTCACGGCCATGATATCCCGAGGTGTCTCCTCTATACCCTTGGACCCCTCGCTGTCTAAGATGTCGAGGCCACTCTTCTTGAGCTCCAAAAACCTCGCCTCAGCTCCAAGTTCCCTAGGTTAGTCCAAAAGACGTTTGTACACCTCGCTTTCCTCGTTCAAGAACCCGTGCTCGCTTTGTTCCCTTGTCAAGACCACTTGTAACGGGTCTTCTGATCACGGGAAAAGTGGAGTTTAGACCCAAGAACGCATACCTGAGCCCTGTTGGTAGAGGCTTTAGCTCAACAGGGGGTGCATCAGCCTCATTCTAATCGGCATCAAAGCTGCATTGACCCGGAACAGCTTCCTCGGCCTTTTCTTTGTTCTCGCGCGGTTCACCATCGGCCTCGGCACAAACTGTCACAGCCATGATATCCCGAGGTGTCTCCTCTGTACCCTTGGACCCCTCGCTGTCTAAAATGTCGAGGCCACTCTTCTTGAGCTCTAGAAACCTCGTCTCAGCTCCAAGTTCTTTCGGTTGGTCCAAAAGAAGCTTGTACACCTCGCTTTCATCGTTCAAGTACCCGTGCTCGCTTTGTTCCCGTGTCAAGACCACTTGTAACGGATCTTCTGCGTTTAACTCCTCTAGGAGCTCATAAGCTAGCTCCTCCATAACTTCCACATAGAAAACCTGACCTCCAATGGTCGGTTTCTTCATCATTTCCTTCACGTTGAACTTCATAGTCTCGGAACCGATGTGTAGTTCAATCATACCCCCTCTCACGTCGATTATGGCTCCTGCGGTTGCTAAGAACGGTCGGCCCAAGATAATGGGGTCTAATGGTTCCTCGTCCATCTCAAGAACTATGAAGTCCGTGGGGATTTCTATTTCACCGATTCTCAAAGGTAAGTCCTCAAGCAACCCCACCGGTAGTCTAACTGATCTATCAGCTAATATAAGAGAGATCTTGGCCGGCTTGTAACTTTTGTATCCCAATCTCTTGGCCACCGTGTATGGCATCAAGCTCACAGAAGCTCCTAGATCACACAAGCAGTTTGAGAACTTCAAGTGACCTAAAGCACACGGTAAAGTAAAGCTGCCCGGATCGTATAGCTTTCTTGGTATAGATCTTCTTTGTATTATAGCGCTGCATTCATGGCTCAGTATTACCATACCCTGGACCTCCTTTGTCTTGTTGAGGATTGCGTCCTTTAGAAACTTTCCAAGCTGAGGTATAGCTAAGAAAGCATCTATGATGGGTAAGGTAAGTTGCGTGTTCTCCAAGTGTTTCTCAAAGACAGCCTTGGCTTTGTCTAGGATTTTCTTTTTGAAACGCCCTGGGAATGGTATATTGGGTTGATAAGGTGGTGGTGGAACTTAGGGCTTTTCAAGCTCAGTTGTCTTTTCCACCTCTTTCCCTTTGTCTTTAACCGGTTCCTTCTCAAAAGCCTCTTCTTTACGCGCATCATCTGAGGCTGCCTCCCCCTCTACTTGCTCATTGGCCTCAATAAGCTTTGTATTAGGCATTGGAGCTTGTAATTCTTTACCATTCCTTAATGTGATGGCGTTCACATATTCCTTGGGGTTCGGCTCCGGCTTACCTGGTAAAGTTGGGCCTCTTGATGATGTAGAAGCCTGGTTTTGCTTAAGTTCTCTAATATCTTGCTGCATTGTCGCGTGCTGGCTCTCTACTCTCTGCTGACCCTGTAACAGTTGTTGTAAGATCCCACAGACATCTGTTCCCATCTGGTTCTAAACCGTTCCCTGAATCTTTTGCTGATTACCCATCGGCTGCGGATTGAACCCTGGTGGAAATTTGCGTTGCTGCGGTTGGCTGTTGAAGTTGTTACCCTGAGCCGCTTGATTCTTCTGAGTGTAGCCTTGCTGTTGCCCACTGAACTGTTGCTTGGGCTGGAAGGTATTCTGAAAAGGAGCTTTTTGAGCATAGCTTTGTTGTTGTTGTTGGGCAAGGTACACTTGGTCTTAAGGGTTAGCTACATTTGGGTTTCGGTATGAGAGGTTTGGGTTATTGGTGTAGTTGTTAAACCGCTGATACCTCTGCTGATTCCCTATGTAGTTCAGCTCCTCTTGAGTTAGACCATCTTCGTTAACATTGTCAAAACTTGGCCCTTGCTCATCAAACTCGCCGACAAAGTGTATTGGCTTTTGAGTCGCCATTAAAACTTTGTCAAGCTTGCTCTGAAGCTCTCTTATATCCTTCTTCATACGCTGTTCATCACTAGATCCCTCTGAACGGTTTGCCCTATCAAAATCCTCTCCATACGTGTCATTGGACATGGCTAGGTTCTCGACTAGTTCCATTGCCGCATTGATCTCTTTCCCAAGAAAATTTCCATTTGAAGCTGTATCGAGTTGGTTTCTGATCTTGGGGAGTGCACCTCGGTATAAATTACTCAAGAGGGATGCCTCTGAGAAGCCGTGGTGTGGGCATTGGTTAGTATAGCTCCTAAACCGTTCCCAAGCCTCACTAAAGCTCTCATTGTTGTGTTGCGTGAAACTTGAGATCTGATTCCTGAGCTTAGCCGTGCGTGATGTGGAAAAGAACTTTGATAAGAACGCCAGTTTACATTGCTCCCATGTTTGTATAGAACCCCTCGGGAGGTTCTTTTCCCACTGGTGAGCTTTATCACCGAGGCTGAATGGGAACAAGCGTAGCTTGAAGCTATCTTCCGAGACGCCATTGATCTTGGTTAAGTCGCAAACTCGATCAAACTGATCTAGATGCTCAAGAGGGTCCTCTCCGGCTAGACCGTGAAACTTTGAGTTCTGCACCATATTGAGCAGGGAAGCTTTAACTTCAAAGTTGTTATTTTGAACCGGTGGAGCTTGAATCCCGGATCTATATTGGTGCGCATTAGCTCGGTCATTTTCTCCAACAAAGACCGGAGGAGGTTGTCTCTGAGCTTGTGGCGGTGGCGGATGAACATGGTGGGCTTGTTGCTCGTTTCTATTCGCTTGTTGTTGGTTTTGCTGAGCAAGCCGTTCGTTTCTTTGAGCCTGTTGTTGGTTAACGTAGGCTTGTTGTTCATTTCTTCCTGCCTGCGCCTGATTAGCCTGAGCCTGGTGCTCGGCTTCCTGAGCCTGTTGCTCGATCCTTTGCTGTTCTGCCATTCCAAGTCTTTCAAAGTGCCGTTCTCTCTCGCGAGCTCGCCTCTCGATCCTGTTGATGTTATTGTCGTACGGTAAAGGCGGTTCTGTGCTACGAGACCTCGTTTTCATGCACCTGAAATCAAAACAAGAACTTGCAAAAGAGTCAGTAAAACAAAAGAAGGTAAAGTCCTGATCTTAAGAACAAATAAAAGACTAATGCTCCCACAAGTTGGCAACGGCGCCAATTGATAACTAGAGTTTTCACTCTTTGAAGAGGTTATCAATACCCCTGTCCTTGTAGTACAAGGGGTTATCAAACCAAACTTGTAGTGGAGACACTATCTATGTCATTTGTCGCCTTAAGTCAAGAGAGAATGGTAAAGGTATTTAGCTAAGCTACGTAACAAGTGAATGAGCATAAAAATAAAACAAAAGATGAGATTTAAACTAAGTGGAGATGCAAATAACAAGCAGGTGATTTGGATGATGAATATATATAATAAAGGCAGAAGCTTTAAACAGGATACTTGACTCGGGTGCTTCCAAGCTAAACTAATGGGTTAATGAATCATTTTATCAAGCGATTTCATTTAACTTTGAACTCAAGGCATGTTAATCTTCTCATGAAGATATTAAACATCTAAACTGATCCTCTTTCATACCAAAATCTCTTTTGAGAAGCACGAATCAGTCAGCAATAAGATTCAGTTCAAAAATGTCATTTAAGAGAACAAACTATCACTCTCGCGATGAAAGACTCTTAAACCCTTAAGCGAGTGGTTCAGACATTTCTACCAACATTTTTGATGCGAGATATGTCTCAGATCTGAACCTCAAGTGATGTGCTTGGATCCAGCCTAGAGTTCTCGTCGGTTAAGGAATGAAACATGCAAGACTAGACACCTAAACCCATTAATCTATCTTGAAAGCACCCTAATCTACCTATCTAATGCCGCTTAAACGACTACTCACTGATCATGACGAGCTCACTAAGTCCTTTGCAAGACGTGTAGCTTGTCATGATAAGGAGTTTGATACTGGATGATAAGATTCTGATGCAAAAACGAGATATTGGATTAGATTAATCAAGTTTCACAAAAGAGGCAAGTTCTTAAGGCTAAAAGCAGATAAGAGATAAGATGATTAGGTTTTTGGTCCTAAAATGTATTTATAGCAAAGGGAAAGTGTCGCGGGTCAGCCCGGAACAAACCGGGTACTGAGCCGCCTTCTTGGGTTGATGGGTGAGTGCCACGGTGTGTCGGAGAGTGAAGCTGAGGTCTTTATGTCGAAGAGTGCATGTGAGTCAGGATCCAAATGAAGATCTCGTGAAGAACACGTCAAGAACATGCATGAACCCTAGTCTTTGATCCGTCTTCACGTGTGTGTTCTTGAGCCGTCTGGTTCTTGGTTCTGGGTTTGTGACAAGGGACCTCGCCATAAAATGTCGCGGGGCTTGGTAGTGGAGGGGTTTGGGAGAACAGCATCCGGCATGCACGCCGAGGCCATTACACCGAGGTTCACGTTCAACACTTAGTCGTTTCCAGCTTCATTTCTTACGTGTGCATGCCTTGATCCCAACGTGCCGAGGCGTCAGCACGAGGTCTAGTCCAAAATACTCCCAAGATATGAGCCTTGACTTGAGCAATGTTGAGGTGATGATGCCGAGGCCTGAGAAAATACTTAGCGCGTATCGCAACTCATTTTGGCTCGTATCAACCATATTGCCTTCCGGAAACAGTAACTTTCAACACAAGACTCCAATTGCTCTGAGACCAGTTCCATAGTCAGGATGACTCAATAAGCTTGAACTTTGGTGAAGAAACCGTCGGAGCTTGGGAAGTGGAAGGCTTCCTGGATTTCACATCTTTGCACCGCATCAGATTCACCGGAAAATAAGCTTTTGGACCGACGTGAACACCGGAGACCTTATCTTTCAAACCATTGATCCGAATTGAGTGATTCCAAACGTTCCGAAAAGACCTTTCACAGATATAAAACTTTGATGAAGACCGGGCGAGCTAGTTCTGACCGGAAAGGCTCGGTCCGTCGTGATCTTTGAAATCCGCTGTTCGGTCCTCGAGTACGCGCAATGCTGGTGCTTCTTCCGGAAGCCGTATCTCTCTCCTCACTGGTTCGAATTGGATGATTCCAACTGTTCCGAAATCTTTGCTTGATTGTCTCCAATTTTGATGAAGACCCCGTCAACTGATTCGGACCCGGATTGCTGATCTTCGCAACGCGCGGGCAAGGACAGGTTTTGGTCGAGAAAAACTTCCCGCGGTAAGGAAAATGACCGAGGGCTATGTACCGCGGTAAGCTTTTTAGCCGTAAAATTCTTCTCGCCTCGGCCAGAAACTTAACCTGTGGTAATTTGCACCCGATACTCGTCTTTGGTCGATTTTGGTCGATCGGTAAGGGTTTTGGCCGATAATAAGCATTCGGTAAGCTTTTTGATCGAGGTTTCTGTCCAGCCGGTACGTGTTTTGGCCGAGAAATTCCTCCAAGCGGTTTTCACCATTTTTGACCCTTTTCTTCACCGTTTTCTTCTCTGCTCCTCTTCTTAAGCTCCAAATGACTCCCAAAGCACCTGATAAAGACTTCAAAACATGCAAAACTCTTTGGGACCTAATGCAAGCCCTAAATCCTATTTTGATGCTTAAAGACTCAATTTACATGGGAAAACACATGATGAGGACTCTGAAATGCACTCTAAATGATGTAAAATATAGACATATCAGATATACAATGTCAACTCCGAAAGCCTTAGTTTCTCTCAGGCACAATACCCGAGAACAAAACTTTGGCCTCTCCAACGGCGTTGGTTCTCACCGTTGACGGCCTGCCCTAACCGATGGCCAGCCTCACGTCGGACATCGAGAAGCTACCGACGTTTGGCCTCACGCCGCATGTCGAGAAATTTCCTCCGCCGCTCTCGCCGTCCTCTGAAACTTTCTTTCTCCCTTGGGTGATTCCAAGGGTCAAAGAAGATGAGGCTCCTGACCCGCCCGTTTCACCTGACCCACCGGATTGAACCTCCACTCCACCAGGATGCGGTTCATCTTTTGCCTTCATTTTCTCACCGGCCTTGATTCCCTTGGATCTAGACATGCCGCCGTTTTCGCTACACTTTCTCTAGAGTCTTTCCAATCAATTCCGAGGACAAATTGACTCCGGATCTAGAACTACGCTCGATGTGGTCTGCTTCGATCAGCCTCAAGCAGTCTAGAGGACAAACTGCTTTCGAGATGCTATCAAGGGCCCTCCATCGTTTCAATCGGCCGGACATGCCCCTGTGATCCACAAAGATCGCTTCAGAGCCTCGAGTGCAGCCTTGTCGCTTATTCCTTCTACTTTGGACACAACCGCCTTGAATCTTGCCATTTAGTCTCGGAGTGGTTCGTTTGGTCCTTGGGATAGTGTCCATAGGTCGGCGTCGAAGGTTCCTTGATCCATTAACATTGAATAGTACTTGAGGAACAAAGCGGAGAACTGTTGGAAGCTGCCGATTGAGTTATGCTCCTGTCTCGAAAACAATTCCAGTGCGGCTCCCTTGAGATGCTCTACGAATAGCAGGCAATAACCGGCGTCTACCTCCCGCTCGGTCAGATTGGCAGCATTCTTTTTGAAAGCTCGTCCCAATGCTATCCGAAACGCTGTGATGTGCGCCTTCAGGTCAGTAGTGCCTTCGTAGAATGGGATTCTAACTTTTCCAGGCTCGGGAATCCTAGCCTCTGTGATTCTTGCTGTGAACGGTTTTCTCTGGTTCTCTTCGAGCATTTGATCGATCTCCGGTGTGGCGCTTGTAGCGTTATGCACTTGAGATTTCATGGCGCGTATTTCGGCCACTATCCGAGCAATTGAGGCTCGCAGCTCTTCGATCTCGAGGGTTTGCGCGCGGGTCATTCTCTTAGATTGGCGAACTCGCTCCTGATCTTCTCTCGTCTGCTCGTCTTTGTACTCTGCCTGCTCAACCCATTGGAGATTTTCCTCTTCCTCAGTTGGGTTGTTGTCGCGAACCGGGTCGGTGACTTCGTCAGCCTGAATGCCGTTTAGTGCCGAAGCAAGCTCTTCTTGACTTATCCGGCGAGCCGAGCCGTTTTTTTGTGAGTTCCTGGTTCCGTCGTTTTGTTGGGCGTCCACGTCGATCAAGTTGTTCTCCTCTTCGCCGCCTTGTCGCCCTGAATTCCGATGAAGTGGAGGCAGTTCGGTCACGTTGATTCGGGTTGCTGCAAGAGTTTGCTTGCCGAGGGGACAAAACATTAGCGGAACCATTGGATTTCTTGTGCCGCTACGCGAGGCTCCTGCAGGTGTTGAGAAATCGAAGCGCCTCCTAGCTCTCCAGGTTGGGTGTCGTCTCTCAGCCGTCATCGTGTCGAGTTTTTCCATGATTGCCTCGTTCCTTTTGTCTTGCTCGTCGATTTTATTCATCAACGTAGCCATCATGTTTTGCATTTCCTCTTGGGTTTCAGTTGTCGCCGTTGTTGTGCCCGATGGTGGAGCGTCCTTCGCCGCGCCGTTGTTGTTGTTGTTGTTGTTGTTGTTGTTCTCGTCATCGGCGGTGTTGCTCGCCATGTTATTCGGATCTTAAAGTCTTGTCGATTTTAGAGTAAGAAAATTTTGATTCCCCACAGACGGCGCTAAATTGTGTGAGCCAAAACTCGCACAACCAAAAACTTGTTAAGAATAACTTAAGGGATCCGAAATATCTAGGGTTTATCGCAAGAACAGTAAGATCAAAAAGAAGGTTTTCTTAGTGTGTAAGTATTATTGCTCTCGAGTTGTTACATAATAGATCGCATGAATCGTCTATTTATACTAATACTCTAAACCGCCTAGCCGAGAATCTCGGGAGAGATTTTTCGGAATATTTCCTTATCGCTTCGCGCAGCCACCGTCATAATGCTTTTGCCTAGGGTTTTACTGGGCTCACGTCCTTAACGACTTCGGCTCGGCCCATCTTCACTTGTGCGCAGCTCAGCCCATCTTCTCTCGTTCACTGCTCGGCCCATCTGAGCGTCCTTCACGCGGGTCGGCCCGTTTATCGCCTCCTCGCAGCTCGGCCCATTTACGATGTTGGGTACGGCTCATGCCACTTCTCTTATGTGGGGGGCTTGGCCCGTATCCGATGAATTACTGATTCTTCTTGCCAAAGCGGCTCTCCTAGATGTTTAATTATTCTCGAGATGGTTTAAACCGGTTAGGGTGAAACCGATCCCAACATCTCTCCATGAGAGTTCTGACGGTCTGAATTTATCCAAAAGAGTATTTTTGTTCCAATTTGCGCATCTTCCTCCCAAATTACCTGAAAAGTCTTTTAATATCCGAAATCATAGAAATCCTTTGAAAACCTTTGAAAATAGAGTAAAAACACCTGCAAAAGATATTAAAGTGATCTATAAAAATGGTCAAAATTCGGTGATATCAACTCTCCCAGACTTAAACATTTGTTTGTCCTCAAACAAAACAAAAATCAAATTTCGGTGAAAGGCTTGAATGCGCAGGAACTAACAAAATCTCAGGGACCTACTTCTAGACTAATATCAATCATTATGCATCAATCAGAGGAAGCTTAAAAAATTCTCACTAAAAATACATGCATAACTAGTCCGTTAATCTGTCATACGAAAATCTATGCACTTAGATTTAACTACTAGTCAACTAGCTCTTAACATTCATTAAAAATCTCAGTGGTTCTCATCAAAGAAAGTATAAGCGAGGCGATCTAAGCTAGGTATCAAAAGGGGTCCTTTTAGGGGTGAGGTTTAAAGTGTTTCTGGGTTACCTGAAGATTTGGAAAATGCTAGATATTATGCAAGCCCGCAAGAGAGAGAGGGGACCTATTGACACCCCGATTTTCAGTCACTTCTCATTGCCAAGCATAATCTTCCCCCAGACTTAGATCTTTTCCGAAAATCAGGAAGACGATCTCCAAAAATCCATATAATCAAACTCTACCTTGCCTCAAGAGTAAAATAAGGCTTTTATCTCTTTTACTCTCTTTTTTTCGTTTTTCTCTCTTTTTTTTTTTGGAAAAGATGCCTTTTTTTTTTAGAGAGAAAGTCTAAAGGACGAGATTATACCAAGATTTTGAAGTTCTCCCAAGGCAAGCTGAGTTTTCTCCAGATATTGAATCCTTCCGGTAAGGTTTCCGGTGAAACTGCAGGTCTCCGTCTTTAGTGACTGAAAACTGCGTCGTTCCTCTTTTGTCCGAACTTTTTGCACAAAGCGGTTTGGATATGGTGCTTGTGCTCCTACATAGTTTACTTCTTCTTCCTAAAGGGTTGGATTAGTGTGATCGGTTTCACAAAATCCTTCATCTTCAGTGCTATTATTGGTTTCACAGGCATGGATTGGGCGATTGTGGCTTTTTAGAAGTTGGCTCATCATATTCTTCAACTCGGTTATCTCTTTATTGTCTGTCCCAGCTGACTTCATCGAACGATCATATTCCGGACAGTCATTACTATTGGCTTGAGCTAAATTCTTGATAAGGGCTCTTCCTTGTGCTATCGTCTTTTGTCGGAAATCTCCATTGCTGGCTGTATCAAGTGAAAGTTTGTAATTTGGTTGTAAACCTCTGTAGAATGTGCTTAGAAGGCTTGATCCAGAAAATCCATGGTGGGGGATATCACGTTCATACTCTTTAAAACGTTCCCAAGCTTCATAAAAAATTGACCGGTCCTTGCTGGAAACTTTGGATTTTGTTTCTCAGTGGTTCGACCTTGACTTAGTATAGAAGTGGTTCAGGAAAGCAGTTTTACATTCTTCCCAATTAGTAATCGATCCTGCAGGCAAACATTTCAACCAACGGTGAGCTTTATCTGATAATAAAAAAGGGAACAACTTACACTTAAGATAATCTGCAGGAACTTGGTTTGTTTTCATCATGCTTCAAATTTCTTCAAAGAGCCCATTGGATGTTCAGAAGGAACTCCATGGAATTGGTTTTGTTTCACCAAAGAGATTATTTGAGGCTTGACTTCAAACTCATTCCGGTTTGAGAATAGTACTTGAATCGCAGATCGATTTTGGAAGTTCTGAGTTGGTGAATCAAAGTCAGCTATGTGATGGTTCCTGGTTTGTCTTCGGTGTTGGTTTTCTGATTGAACAGGGCGGTTATTACGTCGATTCGGCTGCATCTCCTGGTTGTTACCATCGCCTACATTGATAGGTGCATCAAGATCTTCACGTTCTTCTCTCTCTCGGTTTTGATGGTTTCTTGGAGGGATCTCGTTTCCCTCTCTATCTTGCCGAGGATGATCACCTTCTCTGTGATCATCTTCCCCATTTTCACCATGCTCAGACCCATCTTGGTTCACATTTAAGTAACGGTTCACAGGATCTCCAGGGTGGTCGTCGCCGGCCATTCATTGCATCTAAGTCTTCAAAGTTTTCTTTCGTGTCTGTCAATCTCGCCTAGAATTGGAATGTTTTCTGCAGGTTTTTGCCTAGTATTCATACAATTTAGAGAAAAACAAAAGAAGAGAAAGATATTTCAGCAACTTAAGAAGGACATAGAGATCAGATGTCTAGAACAGTAATTAGAACAAGAAAAATAAAAAGGACAGCGAAATAAATCACCGGCAACGACACCAAAAACTTGATGTGCTTGTGGTGAGGGAACAAGTTTTACCCTAATAAAAACAAATGAAAGCCGCAAGTGCACAGGTAATCAGTCGTAATACTTAGGGATCGAATCCACAGGGATTTGTTTGCCTAATATTTTTTTACGGTTTCTAAGTTTATGTCTAGACTAAATCGGTTTTAAGGGGTTGGTGTTTGTCACGAATTAAACTAAAAATAAAGAAAGCAAATAATTGTATCCTAAAAAAAAAGTATAAAATCAAATGAAAGCAAAATGAAACTAGCAGAACTTCGAACGAGTGAAAAATGCGAATCTAAAGGAAGCAAATGTAAATCGATTAAGTTGTAAACAATGATTAAAGACGCTGGGCTTTTGGGAACTCTACAGGGATCATAATCGGTTTCAACACTAGGGATTATAGATTGGGATTGACGGATATCGAAATATCTAGGGTTCTAGAGCTAGAGCTAAACACTAGGGATTTATAGTCTTTAGTACTACAAGGTCTTTAGGGTTCCAGAACTGAGGCTGGAAAATGACTTGGGCTTCACAAATGGGCTTCTTAAGTCGGAGATGCCTGGCTGCGGTCGCGTTAAGCGTGACCGTGGGGAATAGGTGCTTGGCCGCGTTCGCATGGCTATGGCCACGGCCGTGGTGAATAGCCTGTTGGCTGCGGTCTTGTAGCTTGATGGCCGTCTTCAAATGTCTCTGGGGCAAATGGAAAATCTTGAGATCCAACCATTGGGATGTCTCCAAACCAAATGCATTTGAAAGCTGGTTGAGTCTTCTGTTAAGTATCAATTAACATGAGAGTTTTGACGGTCTGAATTTCTCCAAAAGAGTTATTTTTTTCAATTTGCGCATCTTTTTTGCAAATTACTTGAAAAGTCTTTTAAAATCCAAAAACATATAAATCCTTTGAAAACCTTTGAAAATGGAATATTAAAGTGATCCATAAAAATGGTCAAAATTCGTTGTTATCAATAATGACTTGGTATACCAAGTTTAATGAAACCTTGAGTGCTGATGATATCAATAATCCTTCCCAAAGAGCTCCATCTATCATACCAGAATCAAATCCTCTCTGCATTATTCACCTCCATACAATGAAAACTCTTGCTATTCGCCGGGATTTGAGCAATGTTCACCATATCCATGAGCTTTGAGAAGGTGAATCAGGCAAAGACCAGAATGATTTCTCCCTGATGTATCAATTCTTGAGCCACAAGGTCCATAAAGAGGACACATCTGATATTAGACGCCATACTAGCTTGAGGGAACAAACTGTATTGGCTTCTCGCAAAGATCGTAGGCCTAATCCTCCCTTTGTTTTTTGTTTACACACGTCTTCCCATGAAACTTTTGCCTTTTTAGTATTGCGAGTAGGCCCAGACAATAAGAATGCACTGCAGATAAATTTAATTTCCTTTATACAACTTCTTGGGAAATGGAATGCAGCCATCCAAATATTACAGATACTAGAAGTGGTAATTGACCCGCAAAAGAGATGTGTCTGTCTGTCCATGATCCAACACATCTTCTTATTCGCTTCACCAGGGGTGCATAATCTGCCTTAGTCATTATGTAAGTCATCAATGGCAAGCCAAGATAACGAACTGGTAAGCTACCACAGTCGAAAGAGAATACATTAATGATTGAAAGCCGATGAGCTTTCGAGACACCAGCCATAAAAATCGTCAACTTCTCGAGACTTATCCGTAGACCAGACATTGCAGCAAATTTCTCAAAGACACTAACAATGCCTTCAATTGACTTTTCTTTACCAACTGAGAATACCATGAGATCGTTCGCAAAACAAAGGTGAGTTAGTTTCTCCTAAGAGCAGTTTTTATGGTATCCAAAATCTCGATTAGCAGCTGCTCGATCCAACAACTTCGATAGAACATTCATGCAAATCACAAATAGGCAAGGATATAAAAATATCCTTGTCGCAATCCTCTGCAGCTCTGGAAGTATCTGATCAATTCACCATTCTTTTTTAGAGAAAAATGAGGTGGAGGAGACACAAAGTCAGATCCAATTGACAAACACTTCTGGAATATCCATACCTCTAAGTACATTCAGCAGGAAACTCCCCTGAACTGTGTCGAAATACTAACATAAAACAACCGATTACCATCAAAATTCTACGTCTTCGATGTAAATTTACATCACATTTAAGTCGAATTTATGATGTCAGAAAATTTCGTTAAAAATTTGACGTAAATTTTAATCATTGTAAAGGCGTCATAAATTTACGACGAAATGACGACGTCATAAAGTTTCGTCACTATTCGATTTTACGAGGAATTGAATTTCTTAATATTTTGATGTAATTACGATGTCAATTTAATTTTGATGCAAATTCAATGTAAAATTTCAATAAAAATTTGTTGCTACACAAAACAAATTTTATAAATACCCCCTCACTTCTATCATAAATCTACCCAAACAAAAAAAAACTAACAAAGACACAATTTTTTCGAGTCTTTGAGTTTTTGAGTATAATTTTTATGACTTTTACTTTGTTTTTTTTTACGAAATTGAAATAAAAAATAAAAGTAAATTTTTTAAAATGTCCATATACGATCTAGGAAAGTGGATTGATACGAGCTAGGGTTGTAAATTTTTTAAAATGTCCATATACGATCTATGAAAGTGGATTGATACGAGCTAGGGTTGATGTCGCACAATAGTTTTAAATTTATAAACCCTAGTGTCTGCAAGTGCACAGTCGTGCGTTGTAGTACTTAGGGTGTCGATCCACAGGGAGAATTGTCTTTCTGCAGAAACTTCAAACTGGATTAGTAATCGAAGTCAAAGACCAATGAGGGTTTTTTTTGTGGGGTTTTGGTGTCACGATTTCTACTAAGCTAAACAAGAAATAAAAATAGATAAAAACAAAGATGAAAAATGTGATGGGTATTAGGGTTCATCTCTAGGGTTCATGATCTATGACACAAGGAATTTAGGTAGGATTTTCGATGACTCTGAAACTAGGATAGACACTTGTAAGATTAACCAACTCTCGTCACCCTAATCATCTAATCACTTATTCATGGCAATTAACTCTTGCTCTCATGCCAAAATAAGATCATGCATTTCAGCTCGGAATCCATCTCGGCTTACGTATCCTCCGTAGGTAGCTTTCGTCTCCTACGACGGTGACGTCCATAAGATCCAGTTCAGGCAACCCAGATACAACACTCTAGTGGCTCGGATTTAACCTAGGATCGGACACTGGTTAGCTACTCCAGCGTTACCGCATTGAGATTTGGATGAATGGGAGAATCATTTAAAATCGAAATCATTTAACCTAAAAAACCTAGATGTCATCGATCATGGGGTCCCTTTCGATGGCCCTCTTCATCCAGCAAGATGACCACTCAGACATGGCTGAGCTTGACAACATCATCATTGGTTTTGAAACAGAAAAGCAATAAAGTAAAAGAGATTTCATTAACTGAATAGATAGATGAAAAGAAAGAACAAAGGTTCAAGAGAAAAATCTCTATCTCCGTAATCTAAACCTAAGAAACAAAAGTTGGGTCTCTCCCTATCAAGGGAAAAGGAGCACACACGAAATTAGGTCTTCTAAAATACATATTTATAGGTCTCCAAGTGTTTCTGGTCGTTCTTAGGGCATCTTTTGCAGAGAGAATGAGTTCGGCTTGAAAACAGGCCATTGGGCCGTTTATGGGCTTCTTGCAGAATTTGGCTCTCCAAGGCTGGTAAACATGGGTCCACCATGGCTGGAAACTCTGAGGCGTGGCCAGGATGTTCTTCACCGCAGTCACGAGCTCCTGGAACGAGGTGGTTGGTCTATGATGCCCCCAAACGTCATTCTTCCTCTTGCTTCTTTCCCAAGACTGCAGAACATGTCTTCAGAAAATTGGGTATAACCTATGATCCAACTGTTAGATTGCTTTGATTCCACTTGCATTGGAAATCTGGGTGTGTCCGAAGATGGTGAAAAGGTCTTCATCGGATGTGAAACTTCTGACAGTCCGAAACTGGCCAAAAGTGGATTTTTCTCCAATTTGCATTGCTTTTGCCTAAAAAACCTGAAAAGTCTTTTAAAACTCCAAAACATGGAAAATAATTATAAAACCTTCAAAAGTGATTGAAAATACCTGCGTAAGATACTGAAAGTGATCCATAATATGGTCAAAATCAGGTGTTATCATGGATGTATATGCGTGAAGATTCAGAGGGAGGGTTGACGGAAGAATACAAGAACAGGCTAGAAATATTCATGTATCAGGCCGGCAATATGCAAACAACCATAAAAAGCGGGAAGATGTTTTGTCCTTGTCTTAAATGCAAGAATATGAAACATATTCTAATCGAAACAGTGTGGAAACATTTGTTAAATAAATAGTTTATGCTGCAGTACTTTATTTGGTATCAACATGGAGAGAGTTATGGTGAAAGTATTTAGCGGCCAGCTGGTAGGAATACTGGGAGTAGTAGTATTCATGAAGAAGGCTATGGTGATAATTTAAATGAGCATCATCAGTTTGAGGGTCAAGATCATGATAGGATGCATGACATGGTTATTGACACATTTCATAAGACGCATGATGATATAGTTGAGGAACCCAATGCAGATGCTAAACGCTTTTATGATACGCTAAACGCTGCAAAACAATCACTCTACGATGGATATAGAGACGGACTGTCTAAATTATATTAGCAGCTAGGATGATGACCATTAAGACTGATCATAATCTAGCTGAAGTTTGCATGAACGATTAGGTTGATCTTATTAAAGATTATTTGCTAGAAGATATTTTGGCCGCCGAAACATACTACAAGATACAGAAGTTGGTTTATAGTCTTGGGTTGCCTTCGGAGATAATAGATGTATGTGTTGATAATTTTATGCTTTTCTGGAGAAATGATGATAAGCTGCAGGAATGTCGGTTTCACCAAAAACCAAGATATAAGCCGCAAACTTCTGGACGGAGTAAGATAACGTACCAATGAATGTGGTATCTTCCTATAACTGATAGGTTAAAACGTCTTTATCAATCTGAAAAGACAGGTGCATCGATGAGATGGCATGCAGAGCATTCACAAACAGATGACTCACCTATCAGATAGGAAATCGTGGAAATACTTTAACGCCATACATCCAGACTTTGCTAAATCTAAGTGAAATGTATATCTTGGTCTTTGCACTGACGGGTTTAATCCATTCGGTATGTCTTGTAGGCAATATTATTTACGCCTTATAACTGATAACACCTGATTTTGACCACCTTTATGGATCACTTTCAGTATCTTATTCAGGTGTTTTTACTCAGTTTTAAAGGTTTTATAAGTGTTTTCCATGTTTTGGTGTTTTAAAAAGCTTTTGAGGAAACTTGTGACTTTGGAGTTCATTTTGGAGCAGAAGTACTTTTTGGATAAATTCAGGCCGTCAGAAGTTTGGTAACCAATGAAGACTTTCTCACCGTCTGATCATCCCCAAATTCGTAGAAAATATAGAGGAGACAACCAGATTTCCAATACACTTGGAATCAAAGCAATCCAACGGTTAGATCTCTAGATATCATCAACGCACTGAAGGCCGATCAACACAAGTCCGGTGAAAGCACTTGTGCCCAGGAGGTTTCACCCCCGGTGGACCTATGTCCGAACCTCAGGAGCCAACTAAGGCCCAAGACACTTCCTGCACCCATTTTACAAGCCCTAGACGCCCAAGACTTGGAGAAACACTATAAATACTCATTTTTAGGTCTTTTGTAAGAGAGCCTCTTTCTTCTCTTTGAAAGAGAACTCATTTCTAGTTTTAGGTTTTATTTTTATGCATTTGTAGAAGCTCTCCATCGCCACTCTGTCTTCAATAAGAGAAGTTTTTCTGCAACTTTGTTTCTTTTACTTTTCTTATTCTTAGTTCTAAACCGATGATGATATTTACCTCAGCCATGTCTGAGTGGTCACCTAGTTGGGTGAAAGGGTAATCCAAATGGACCCCATGTTCGAATGACATCTAGGTTTTTAGGAAAAAGATTTAGATTTTTAACATGATTCTCCCATTCATCCAAATCTCAAAGCGGTAATTCTGGATTGATCACCCAGAATCCGATCCTAGGTTTAATCCGAGCCACGAGAGTGTTGTATCTGGGTTGCCTGAACTAGATCTTATGGACGTCACCGTCGTAGGAGACGAAAGTTACCTACAGAGGATACGTAAGCAGAGATGGATTCCGATCTACAAAGCATGGTCTTGTTCTGGCATGAGAGCGAGAGTTAATTGCCATGAACAAGTGATTAGATGATTAGGGTGACAAGAGTTGCCTAATCTTACATGTGTCTATCCTAGTTTCAGAGTCATAGAAAATCCTTGCCTAAATACCTTGTGTTTTAGAACATGAACCCCAAAGATGAACCTTGAACCCAGCGCCGTTTTTCATATAGCTTTCAACCGAATTTTATTTCCAGCTTTTTAATTCTTTGCATAATTAGATCTATTGACAACCCAAAACCCCTTTTTATTAGATTAGGTTTAAGATTGTTTTTAGCATCAGTTAGAAGTCCTCAACACACAAATCTCTGTGGATTCGATTCCGAAGTACTACTGCGTTTGATGTGCACTTGCAGCTTGTCTAGGGTAAAACTTGTGTTGCCCACTGCACTCACATCAATAACCTTCCCCCAGATATGTGCATGCAAAGGAAATTTTCATTTCTCAGTATCTTAGCCCTTGGTCCAAATCACCCGAAGCGGGCTCTTGATGTGTTTTTTCAGCAACTCATACATGAGTTGAACCAGTTGTGCATGACGGAGTTTGAACATATTATAGTTCGAGAGGCAAAAAAATTATAATGCGAGCTATGCTTATGTGGACAATAAGTGACTTCCTTGCATATGGAATGTTATCTGGTTGAACTACGCACGGGAGGTTATCTTGTCCTTATTGTCTAGATAGGTCCGATGCATTTCAGCTTAAACATGGCTGGAAAAACAACCATCAATATCAAAGAAACAAGCGTCTTTTTAGGAAAAACAAAGTTGTTCGTCTTCCTCCACTAGTGTATCTAACAAGGAAAGAACTAGAAGCTCAAACAGATCATGGGGGGGGGGGGGAGTCTTGGGGGGGTTCATCATAATTGGCACAAGAAAAGCATATTTTGCGAATTGCCGTACTGGAAAGACCATCTGCTAAGACACAATCTTGATGTAATGCACATTAAGAAAAAATATTTTGATAACATCATGCATATAGTATTGAACGTGCTGGGAATTTTCTGATCACGAATGGACTTTTCTGATCTATGCAATAGAATTGAGTTGCATATTTTGAGCAATGGAAAAGCACAATTTCCAGTTTTTTTGGTTGAGTGCTGGAAAAAAGTTAACTTTGTTCAATTGGGTTTCACCTGATGGGTATGTATTTAATCTTGCTAAATCTCTTTAGAAAAGACAAAAATTTTCAGTGATGAAGAGTCATGATTGTCATGTGTTTATACAATGATTACTTCCTTTCGCATTTGATGAACTCCTACCAGGAAATGTTCATGAAGCACTTGGAGGCATTACAACATTTTTCCATGATCTCAGTACACAGACATTTTCAGAAGAAGTAGTTTCACAACTAGCTGCAAATATTCATATATTGCTATGCAATTTAGAGAAGATATTCCCACCTGCGTTTTTTGATGTTATGGAACATCTACCTATTCATCTCCTTCATGAAGCAGAATTAGGCAGCCAGTTCAGTTTAGGTGGATGTATCCGTTTAAGCGCTTCATGAAACATCTAAAGAGAAAACCAAAAATCTAGCCAATGTTGAAGGCTCTATCGTTGCAGGAAGTGTGACGGAAGAAACGTCGCATTTCACATTGTATTATTTTGCTCTAAAAGTTTGTACACGCAAACGAGCTCCATGACACTATGATGATGGATGTGTGGGCCGTATTTATGCAGTAGAATGTGTACCAGACATTTTCTACCGGTTGGACGTCTTAGTGGAAAACTGAAGGAAACTTGTTGGTCTACCAAAAAAGACTATCACAATGCACATACATACATCCTCCTAAACTGTGATGAATTAGCTCCATAAGAGAGGTAGTTAATATTTATGAATATATTTTATATTTTTAGTATGTAAATTATTAATTGTATTAATATTTATGAATATACATTATCTTGCAGCACTTTTGTAAGTCAAGTTCAAGAATGCATTAAAGGAGTCTCAGAAAATGAAATAAGTGATCGGAAAGACAAGCATTTTGCTCCCTGGTTAAAGGGTCAGATAGATCACGATGACCCGACATATCCAGTATGATTTCATGAGTTACTCCAAGGCCCCATATCAAAAATAACAACAGCTGCAATGTATTTCACTAGAGGTTATGTTTTTCATACATACAATCACAGTATTCTATGCATAACTACAAATTATGGAGTCTATGTACAAGGTGAAGTAGATTACTATAGGATATTGCAAGACATAATTGAAGTGGAATATCCAGGTTTGTTAAGTATGATTGGTTTGATCCAACAGTCGGTCGTGGAGTGCGGATTAACAAATTTGGGGGGTTGATGTTAATCAAGCTCGACGGAACAACAAGTTTGAACCTTTCATCCTAGCCTCACAAGCAGTACAAGTCACATTTGTTCCGTATCTACGAGTATGAAGTACTGGGATCTCATGGTCAGCGGTTATTAAAGTGGCTCCAATAGGTATAATTGATGGTGTAGATCTTCTACCTATGCATCAAGATACATGCGCTGACATCACTGAATCAAAGGTTGTAGAAAATATCCTTTTAATTGATCTACGCAATAGACAAGTTGAAGATCTCCCCAACAATGACACCGAAGAAGAAGAAAATTTTGATGAATTTGATGAGAGTGATGATGATGCTGCTTTAGACAATAATGACCAAAACACATCATCAGATGAGTCTGAATGATGTATAAATGTATGTAAGCTTTGTGCTTTTAATGAATATTGATTCTGTTTTAGAAGAGATTACTTAAACTTCTTAAGTCATGACGAATATGACTAAATTTAACGTAATATTGCGTCAAAACATCAGATAAAAAAATTCATAAAATTATAAATTTATTTCCTGTGTTACTATTAATGTCAAGTCAAAAGACCATTGTGTAATTGTTTCACCAAAAAAAAAATATATATATATATAGGGGGAAACTAGCATATCCTATGTAAAGGTTTAAAATTTACATCGATTTTACGTCGAAGCAGTCCAAATAGATGTAAATTTGATGCAAAATTTCAACACTACCTTAAGGTATGCGAATTCTCCCCTTTAAACTTCACTTTTTGGGTAGAAATCTATTACATTTGTTTAAGGTAATAAAAAAATAAAACAGAATTGGGAAATCGATGTAAATTTACATCGAATTACATCAGTTTTGTGATGGTGTTTTAATCGTCATAAAATTGACGTAAAGGTTATATCGAATTTACGAAGATTTTATCTCGTCGAAATTACGTTGATTTTCAGTCGCTAATTTTACGTCGAATTACAACGATCCTTGGTTTACGACGAACCGGAAATCGACACTAATTCGACGCAAAAACCTATTTACGACGATTTTACATTGATTTCCGCCGACGTAAAACCGCTATTTCTTATAGCAAAAGCTTTAGCTATATCTATCATCAAAGCACAGCGAGGAGGCCCCAGGTAAACCTTCTCTACAAGTAACTGGTCTATAACAAATGCCGACTGATTTAGAGCTATAATACCAAGGAGGATAGTCTTAAGCCGATTAGCGAGGATTTTTGAAATGATCTTATACAGAACATTACAACATAAGATTGGCCGGTAATCCTTCATCCCCTTTGCATCTTTCTTTTTAGCGATTAAAGCTAATCGTAGAATTTACTCTCTTTGGTAAAAAGCCCAGTCGGAAAAAAGATTGGACAGCAACTACAACATTATGGCCGATTATGGCCCATGCACCTTTGAAAAACTCTGCCGTATAGCCGTCAGGACCCAGCGACTTATTAGTTGGCATGCTAAACACCACCTTTGTCACCCCTTCCACAGTCACCTCTCTTACCAACAGGTCACATTCAGCTACAGAACATCTAGTGCCGAACAGATTATTCACGACAGCAACGTCAGCACCTTCGTATTGATATATTCATATTTCATCATGTTTAGGATTGCATTTTTTTTCCAAATATTGAGTCTCATGCATACATTTAGCTAGTTTTACTAGAGTTTGTCTTTGGTTCTAGTCTGGTTTAGGGTTTTCATTAGGTCCTAGAGTGTCCTGCATTTTTTGAGTGTTCTATGGTCATTTGGAGACTTTGTGGAGCAACTTGGAGCTGGGATCATGGAGGAACCTTCACCAGTGTGAAGCAAGAGGGACAAGTGTTTTGGAGCTGACAATACCTCTACAAGCTCGCCTGAGACGGAGGACCTTCACTGCGATTTAGCCTCCAGTGACTTCATCAAACATAGAGAGGGATGAGTCTAGTTTCTGGAAAACCTGGAATCAGGCGATTTGGAGCTGTGAGCTGGGAAATATTGCAATCGGGAGGAATTAATGTCTCGCAGCCGATCAGGACTTATGCGATGCGCCTCAAAGAACCTGTGAGACGAAAGCCTTTATGACCTTAGACTGACTTGAACCCTTCACCAAAGTTGGAGCTGAATGCGTCACCTGGCTCGTGGACTTGGAAGATCAAGGTTTGTACCAGCGAGCAAGGAGTTATGAAGGATTTGGTGCAAGCGGGTTGCATTCATATCGAGAAGAGATATCGACCATAACTTGGTCAATATTACCTTGGACCCTTGGCCGAAGAAATGTCGAGATGCTGCACCGACCCAATCTTGCTCGGTGTTGATCCCCTGAAGCTGCTCTTTATGCCACACCGAGGTGCTACACTGTGGGAAACTTGGTCAGTATTGGCTTTTAAGGATTTCTTCACACCACACCGAGGTTCTACACCGGGCAAATTCACTCCAGCACGGTTTTTAGGGCCTTTTTGGGCCAATACCTAGTTTGTTTTGGGTTGGCCCATCAAGAAAACCCTACGTATATATATGTTTTAGGCATTATCCACCAGACTTATCCTTTATTCTTTCTTTTCTCTTTGCCTCTTTTGTGAAAGATTCAATTTTGTAAGAGATATCTTCTATTTTGGGTATGAATCAAGAGAGTTTGAGTGTTTAATCCTTCTTAACATCATTATTTATCCATGATCGATCTATTCTCATCAACTAATCATTATTAACATCACCTCTTGCAAAAGATTAGGTGTGTTAAGCATGATTAGTGAGTAGTTTTCTTTTAAGCTTCTAGGTGTGTAGATTAGGGTGCTTATATGTTTGATTTATGATGTTCAGGTTCTAGATTCTCATTTCCTTTCCTTAGTTAGCTACTCTTAATGCTAGATCTCTATTATAAGCTTGATTTAGAACTTAGACATTTCTCCACCCACAAGGTGTTTAATGAAATGTCTGAAAGATATAACTTAAGGGTTTTTTATGTTTTGAATGCCATGGAAATGTTTGTTTGAAACATAAATGACATTTTAGAACTGTTTATTCATGTATAATTATCATCATTACCACTAAAGAGAGTTAGGTTTGAATGCTAATTAATATAGTGATCATTATCTTGGGAAAGAAATGATTTTGCTTTGAGTTCTAAGTTGATTGGATTTTGAGATCATGTGAATGCTTGCTTTGTCTTTCTGTATAAGATTCAGTCTATCTTAGCTCTTATTTTGATGCACAAAGGGGTTGTTTGGTCATATTAGACTTGGAGCCTTATGCTTGTTAATTGCTTATTCATTAATGGGAATTAGTCTTGATTTGGTAGTTAACAAAGGGATTTTTTATCATGGAAATGAATTAATCTGAATTGCAAGTCTACACTAAAGAATTGCAAGTGTTGCATTGTTTGCTTAGCATCATGAATTAAGCATTGAAAGCACTCTGATCAATGATCACATCTAGAGGTTTAGCTTTATCTTTATTTGAATTTAAGTCTTGTTTATTGTTTTTTGTTTGCTTTGTTCTTAGTTATTGTTTGTGTCTTGTTTTGTTTTATATTTTAGATCACTTTGTCACCAACTTGTTTAATTAGACTTGGATTAAGATAGTTCTATATAGTCCTGGTGTTTAGAATCTGTCCATTTGGATTGACCATCAAGTGTTACAACACAAGAGGTTAATTGACCTTAGTAGACTAAAAACTTACTATCAGTAATCCTAGAAATTCCCCGAAATGTCTTTCTGCCTTAGTTTTGAAATCAGCTGGTTCTCTCAGCACATTTCCTTCTTTGTGGACGATCTCTTTAATCAGATTTTGGGATTCACATATACACACAGCCCGGAAAAAGATCTTATTACTCTTATCCCCCACATTTAACTAGTGTAACTTCAACTTTTGTTCCAAGTAACTCTCCTCCAGCTCAATTAGATGTTCCAACTATTGAAGAGCTAGTGATTCCGCTTGTAATCCTACCGATGTGGGGTTGTTCGCATTGGTTTCCTACTTTTCGCATAAGTCTTCATATGCCTCCTTCGTGTGTTTTGGGAGATCACCAAATTTCTTTTTTTGACAATTCTCTAATTGCCGGCTTCAACTCCTTCAATTTTTTTTTCTTAACCGATACATTGCAGATGTTGAATGGAAAAGAGGCCTAGACTTTTCCCAATGTTCATCCAACGCTGGAACAAACTCTGGTATTCTACTCAGGAGATTAAGAAACTTGAATGGTTTCTTAACTCGCTGCTCCTTGTTCATCAGATAGAACCGTTCTCACAAGTGATCAAAAACACCCCTGCCTCGAAAACAGAGTAGGAATTTGGGTGATGCATAAGCCACTCTTCATTTATTAGCACCCGATCGAGCTTTTTGTGAATTAGCCTCTCTAGCCTTTTATTGCACCAAGTGAACCAGGGACCATGGTACCCCATATCAATCGAACTGCATCGCCTAACTACATCCTGAAAATCCAGCGAGCTCTGCGAGTCTGCCGCATAAGAATTAGCATTTGGATTTGGATGATCTTCATTAGTTAAAACTTCATTGTAGTCACCACAGATTAACCATCTCTTGCCAGTACACACTGATGAATGCAATGATAGAAATTCTCTCCATAACTCCTTCCCCTCCTAGGTTCAGTTGATCCTTATACCAACCCGAGATTGATTCCGTTGATACTTTATCAGTCTCATTTTCTTCCTCTGTTTTGGTGTCATCTTCCTCCTCTCCCGAGTCCACCAAAGTTAAATAGTTTAAACAATTCCATTCATATATCCACAACATAAAATTATGCAGACATGTGTTATATGATATTCTCGTTTTGAAGGTCATCCTTATTCGTATTAGTGAACTTGCTACCCAAAATTTCAAATCATCATGTATTCAAAATTTTGTCCTATATTTTATTATGTATTATTTAGGTGACTATAGACATTCCAACAAATTAAGAGATGATACGTGGATACTCTACATTAAAACAAAAACGTTGATACTCCTAATCTTCTGGAGTAAGCTTATCAGTGGACTCCTAGGAACATGCAGAGAGTTTTCTGCAAACAATGTCAAGTGACAAACATTGTCCTCTCAAATTACTATTTCCATAGGGTACTTTAATGCTCTACCAAATTGTACTCAAGTGCACTGACACATGATGAGTTTACCTCATCGGAAAAATTCAATAATCACCTTCCCTGGCACATGTCAATTGTCAAATATATTAATAATAGTAGACAAGACATCAAACTAGGTCAATCGGTCCAACAGTTTAACCTGAGCTGGAGGCTCACCAAATCCTCGATATAGAAATACTAATGTGGTCATCAAGTCAGCATATGTCCATGAAGATGAAGAGATTTCAACACTTATGGAGACTCAAGAAAGTAACCCCAATGCAAGCCTAATCAAGGAGATCGCACCACCGGATCTATTCTACCCGAGAATGCATTTCAGCCCAAAAACTGAAGTTTACAGCCCATGGATGATGCAACCCACTTATGAATCATCATGGCCTGTACTAGTGAGTCTTTCATAGGCCCAAAACATTTGCTTGGAACAAGATCAACCCAGAACCACGTGATGCCATCAGATCAGCCTAATGGTCTATTTTGGGTCTAAAGAAGGAAAGAGAACCACACAGCCAATTGGGATCATTAAGCATGGATATCTCAGACTTTCCTTATGAAGAAGAAGATCATATTGTGTCCCTGGTTTAAGACGAATAGATGGGAGATAAAAGAGAAAGCAAAAAAATCAATATCAAGTGGAAGCAAAGAAATCACTACATCAAACAAACTTTCCTTATTCGGTTTAGTTAATTTTCCATCATTTATCAAGGCTAATTGTCTGTTAGAAGTACTTGACCCTCCTTTCATTCATAAAATGGACCTACGCGTTCTCAGTTCTCTTAAGACTACAAACATCTTCAGTCAACAAGGATCACGCCTTTCATTAAAGCCTAAAGGCTAAATAGGTGGCAAAAAGAGTGTAATTTAAATTTTGTTAATTTATATCCTGTATTAATTTCTTTGACCATTAGATGCATGTATTAGTCTATACACTACAAAAAAACAGCTGGTTCCTACATATCCATGGAAAATCTGTTGGGAATCAGCATTGCAGACAGTATTCAGACGAAAATACGTCATCTAAACTATCTGGTCGGGAAAAAAAATCCATCGAAAATTCATCGGTAATTTCTGATAGATTCCCGAGACTATATAATTTTGGACCAATTTCCGAAGAACGTATATTTTCAGTAAATATACTATGAATTTCCAATGGATTAATAAACCGAGGAATTCTCGATCATACACATTTCATTGGAGGACATGTTTTTTTGACGGAAATCCGATGAAAATGTTGCCAACAAGGTTCTGACAATAAGTTTATTCAGATAGATTTTCGACGAATTATGTTTTGAGATATTCCCACCAATTTCTGACGGGATCCTTAATATACTAAGTACAAACCATTTCTGACAGGATCCTTAATATATGGTGACATTTGAGAGAGTTTTTTTTAACAAAATAACATAATAAATCTCTGTAAACGTAAAAAATTAAAATGTCGAAAACTGGACTATTGAAAAATAATTAAAGACTAAAAACATGATTTTAAAATGAGTGTGTTACCATTAGGTGTACTTTTGAGTTATCTAATGTCCAAAAAGTGACTTTTGTATTTTAGTTACCAAAAGACACACTTTTTTCTGTTTGGAATAGACAAATGACTGTTTTAACCCTTTTGCCTACTTATCTATACTAGACTTGTACCCTTTTGCATACCTGCAGGTTTTGTTTCACATAATATTTTAAAAAATATGTTTGTGTTGATATATATATATATATATATATATATATTGTTAGTTATAGGAATATGATAATTTGTTTGATTGTTTAGTATTAGGTTTTTTAAAAATAAATTCTTTGTAAAACAAATAACTTTTTTTAAGGATTTGAAATATGGTAATTAGGAAAATTATTCTACTATTCTAGAAATCATAAACATGTTATAAGTAAAAAAGACGTAGATAAAAGTCATATTTTTTTGGTTGAATTGCTTGAAAACATATAATTACCTTCAATTTTTAATGTTCTCAAATTTATGACATGTACAATTGCCTTGATTCTGCAAGAACCACCCCATACTTTATGTTTCACAATAAAATGCAGCTATAATAATATTATATTTGAATTTTTATTAGTAGTGGTATTAATTAGTTTTGAATTTTTAATTTTCAAATTTATAATGTATTAATTAGTTGAAAGGACAGGTGTCCTCCATTCAGATGCTGATGTGGCAGCATGATGGAGAGAGTTCACCTAAAATCATATATATGATTATTTCTTTATTTAATATTATAGTAATATCACACACCCCCCATAATTGTTTGTTGTTATTTATCTATTATTTAAAAAATAATTGAATAATTATTTTGACACTATAAATTTTTTTTTCTTTGTCATCTACTCAACTAATACATCACGTGTGGCCAGCCGGAGGTGTGGCCCGGGGCTCATCCTCAACCAGCTCGGTATGATGGATGTGGGAAAAGGTAAAAACTCTAGCTCGGGCTCCTTTTGCAAGACTATCCGCCCGGATATTTTGACTCCTGGGAATATGAGATAGAACAAATTCCGAGAAGCTTTCTCGAAGGATACGGAAGGTTTCCAGCTCTGACATGAAGGAAGGCCAATCCGCAGGATCTTCAGACATGCTTACAAGATCCAAATAGTCGGTCTCAAAGAGAACTGAGGAAAATTGCCTTTTTCTCAAACATGAAATAGCCCATAAGAGGCAATCCATCTCAGCGTGAAGAGCGGAGAGGCTTCTACGGCATCCTTGTTGTCCATAAATCTCTTTTCCCATGCCGTCCACAATGCTCCACCCGAGACCGCTAACCGGTCCATGTTCAGTTCAAGAGGAATCAATTCGGCAAATTGGGATCCGCAAAACCTCAGATGAAGATGTCTGCGACAGAGGGGAAGCCGAGTGACCACCAATTCCGTTTTCGTCATCTGTTTGCGATTCTCAAACTCTCCGCTTCCACCTTAGCATGGAGTAGGGTATCTTCCGGGGAAATTTCTTTCCCGTTGAAGATCTTGTTGTTCCTTGCTTTCCAAATGAACCATAGGATCCAAGGATATACATCCTTTTGTGGATTTGTCATTCCTAACTCTTTTGTTTTCCAAAAGAGAAAGCTCATATTTTGGTAAATAGAGGTACTCGGGAAGAAGCCCGGAAGGGACGGAAAGTCTGATAGCGTCCAGACTTGTAAGGCCAGGGGACATAGAAACAACAGATGATTGATAGACTCCTCAGGATCCCCACAGCGGGGGCACCGCTTGTCAGAGCCCATATGTCGATATGTGAGATTCTGGCATGTAGCAAGGCACCCTGTCAAGGATTGCCACATAAAGTGTTTCATCTTTCCAGGAGTACGGACTCTCCATACATGCCTTTGGAGGGCCGTAATACTTGGTTCCAGCACCGCTCCAGCTTCCCGGTCTAGCTTTGTCCTTCTGAACAGATCATATCCCGACTTAACTAAGTAAAGTCCTGATTTTGAGTGGTGCCATGCATATCCATCCATGGTCCGCGTACGGCTAGGTCTCCACCCAAGGATGAGGGAAACATCCTCAGGTTAGAAAAATTGATTCAAAAGGGGAACATCCCATTGTCTCGTGTCTTGACGGATAAAGAAGTAAACCAATAATCCTGGGTCTCGGTATCCAATATGCTGGGCGGCTATTGCCGGACGAGCTCTAATATCGGGAATCCACGGTTCACACCACACTCTCGTGTTTAGACCCGATCCAATCGTCTTCCTCAGGCCCATCTTCAAAAATGGTTTTGCGGCCATAATACTTCGCCACCCATACGATGGTGAATAGACTTTCCGGTTCTCTAAAGGGTCAGATTGTCGATAGTACCTACCTCTTAAAACCCGAGCCAAGAGGGATGAGGGGTACTGAATGAGTCGCCATAGCTGTTTAGCTAGAAGGGCTAAATTAAAATCGTGTAAATCTGTAAATCCGAGACCTCCCAAGTCCTGGGGAATACAGATTTTGTCCCATGCCATCCAGTGAATCCCGCCGCTATTTTGCTTTGAGCTCCACCAAAAGTTAGCGATGGCACTACGTAGTTTGTCAGTCACTCCTTGAGGTAATAGAAAGCATGACATTACGTCGGTCGGCACGGCTTGTGCCACTGACTTAATATGAATTTCTTTTCCACCTTTGGAAAGAAGTCTTGCAGACCAATTGTTAACTCGGTTACTTAAACGATCATGGACATAAGAGAAGACTTTCTTCTTGGATCCACAAATTTGTTCTGGAAGTCCCAGATACATACCCATGCCGCCTTCCGAGGTTATTCCAATGGCATTCTTAATACCATGCTTCAAACTTTGTTCCACTCTATTCCCAAACATAATGGATGATTTGACCAGGTTAAGTTCGTTGTCCCGAGGCCGATCCATATGTATTAATGATACTGAAAATCTCGGCTCCCTAATGGATATCCGCTCTACAAAAGAATAGACTATCATCGGCAAAAAGGAGATGAGACACTGGTGGGCTTGCTTGAGCTACTTTTAGCCCAGAAATACGTTCTTCTTCCTCTGCTCCCTTGAGAAGTGAGATAAGAGACTCCGTGCACAGGATAAAAAAAATGGAGAAAGAGGATCTCCCTGCCGTAATCCTCTTGTCGGGATAATATTTCCCCTTGGTTCTCCATTTATAAGGACTTGGTAAGAAACTGAAGAAATACAAAACATCAATAATTTGACCCATCTCTCGTAAAATCCTAACTTGATCATAAGAGCTTCGATGAAGCTCCATTCTACTCTGTCATTTGCTTTACTCATATCGGTCTTGATGGCCATAAAATTTTCCCTACACACGGGATTAGTTCGTAGGGCATGGAAATTCTCTTGTGCCAACAAAATGTTGTCTGTGATGAGACGTCTAGCCATGAAGGCCGATTGAGTTTCCGAAATTAAGTTAGGTAGTGTCCTCTTTAGTCGTTTGCACATCAGCTTTGAGATAATCTTATAGCTCACATTGCAAAGACTAATTGGCCGAAATTCCGCCATCGCTCTTGGTTTATCTTTTTTGGGGATGAGGCATATATTTGTCTGATTAAGCCTAGGATCAAAGGACCCCGATGTGAAGAATTCTTTCACTAATTTCACTATATCATGGCGAAACTCCTGCCAGAACTTTTGGTAAAATTTGCTCGTCATTCCATCTGGTCCGGGGGCTTTATCTGGATTGATATCGAAGAGAGCTGCTCTAATTTCTGCTTTCGAAGGATCCTTTAACAGGAGCTGATTAGAAGACTCTGTTACTTTCTCGGTTATATACCGGGCTGCAGTTCCTGGATCTGTGGGTTGTGACGAGGTGAACAAGTCTTGGAAATATTGGGAGGCCACCCGTTCTATGCCTTTTGCATTCTCTACCCAATTCCCATTACCATCTCTCAGAGCAATTATACGGTTTTGACCTTGATGCGGGTTTGTAAACGGGGTTGGTTTTTTTCGTTTTACTAAGCTTCAGGTTTTAAATTTATAACCCCTAAATGTCTGCAAGTGCACAGATGTGCGCTGTAGTACTTGGGGTATCGATCCACGGAGACTTAGTTGTTTCAGTACGAATTCACTGCAACGCTTAAATCAGATTAGAACTAAAAGGGTTTTGGTTTTGGGTTTTTGGTTGTCACTAAATCTAAACTAGAAAGCTAAGCAAGTAAAAGCAAATAAAAACGAAAGCAACTAAAGCAAATAAAAAGCGATTAACTAAGGCAAATGGAAACAAGTAAATAGCGATTGAAAATGAAGGCAAATCAAAGCAAGTAAAATCGATTAAACAAAAGCGAATGTAAGCAAGTAATAAGCGAATGAAAAAACGAACTAAATTGAAGGTTGTAAACAATTAAAGACAAACGTTGGGCATCAAGGGGTTTTCGCAGGGGTTCATAGTCTATGCTAGGTCGATTTTAAAGAAGTGATAAAGGTAATCAACTACGTATGTTCTAGAACTCGAGGCACGGAAGTATGAATAGCCTACTTTCGCAGCACTAAACAACTATCTCTCGCAACCCTAATCAGTAGGTTTCCACTCTGATTCTGGAAGGGAGAAGATGTAATAGCAGAATAAGACTCATCAACATTCACAACTCAACTACAGGTAGGTTTCCACTCCTATAGAAGAATTGCTCGTTTCACCCTAGTTCAGACAATCAATGAAAGCTTTCGCAACATATCATATCAGATCGGTTTCTAAGTGGCCAGCAAAGAATCACGCAGTAAGATTAAAGGCAAACGAAGAACATCTAGAAGATTATAAATCCTAAATCTATCGATTCATAAGCAAAGACACATGAAGTTCCCTTTGAAAAATCCCTTTAAACCCAACTGGGTAACTACTCAAACATATTGTAAACAATCATCACAGAGTATTGAAAGTTGCAGGAAATTAAAGAAAAGAAAGAAGAAGAACGAAGAACAGAGAAGCAGAAGGAGGCGCGATGGTCACTCCTGCGGCGGCTCCTCTTCGAAGACGGCGGCGGCTCCTCCTTAGGGTTGCACGAAAATCTCTCTCTCTCCTCTTTGTCTATTAGTTTCGGTGTCTGCCCTTTAGAATGACCTAAAGGGGGTATTTATAGCTTCTGTGGTGGTTCTGGACACTTACGGCTTCAAAAATAACGAAAGGAATTGATCTGGGCTTTAATTAAGTCGTCGGGAAAGTGAACGACCAAGTTCCGCGGTCGCGGTGGCTCTACCCGCGGGAAAATGGGTGTTGGCCGCGGTCCCGGCACTTGCTCTCTTCCGGAACTGCATTTTCTGTCATTCTTGCATCGGGAGTATCTGAAGATCTAACCGTTGGATTGTCTCCAAACCAAGTGCATTAGAAAGCTGGTTGGATCCTCTAAGTTGTCTCAAATTTTGGGGGTGATTAGACGGTGAGAAGGTCTTCATCGCTTGTCATACTTCTGACGTTCTGCATTTATCCAAAATTGCTCATTTGTTCCAAATTGCATATCTTTTGCCCAAATTTCCTGTAAAGTCTTTTGAAACTCTAAAACATTGAAAAAACTTTAAAAACAGAGTTAAAACACCTGCATAAGATATAATTATGATCCAGAAAAGTGGTCAAAATACGGTGTTATCAGACTTCTCCTTTGTTTGGTGAGAGCATGGAAGAATTTTGTGTTTTTGTCCCCCGACTTGTGCCATTGTTCGCGACTCTTTTGTTTCCAGAAGGATTCTTCCTCGCGAAAAGCGGCACAGAGTTTCCTTCTGATATCTTCTATTTCTTCTAATGTTGAGTTTTCATCGTCTTGTGCTGCGTCTAATTGATTCTTTAATTCCTCTATCATTTTTTTCCGAATTTGTTGGTAGAGACTTCTTCCATGTGGAGGTTATCTTGCGACAGTTCGCTACTTTTTGATGGAAATCCCGACGTGGGATTCCATCAAAAGAGCCCCATCCAGAGATTACTGCATCTTTGAATCCTGGTTTCCCTAGCCATCTTTTATCAAATCTAAATGAATTTTTTCTCTTTCGATTGTCCACTTTTATTATAGCCAAAACAGGGCGGTGATCTGATCCCCATAGTTTAAGGTACTCTACAGAAGTGTGGGAGAATTTCAATTGCCAGACTTCATTCCCCACAGCTCTATCGAGGCGGCACTTGACTTTGCCCGAGCGTCTCCTCCCGACCCATGAGAATGAGTTTCCTTTATACGGGAAATCTAACATTCCACAATGATCTAGCATAGTTCGAAAGGGGATAAATGAACACTCCGGTCTCCGCCGGCCTCCCCATTTTTCATGGTTCCCCGTTATTTCGTTAAAGTCACCTATCATAAACCAGGCCTCTTTTCTGCAGAGGCTCATCCTAGTAAGTCGTTCCCACACATTTTCTCGGTTTTTTACCACCGGAGCTCCATAGACGAAAGTCATAAAGATTTTATGTCCGTCTAGAGTGGTTTCTATATCAATCAAATGCTCATCCGAGTACAAAATAGAAACCATAGGTTCATCCATATAGAAAAGAGCTAGACCACTGCTTTGTCCTCTTGGTTCAACGGTTCAAACATAATCATAGCCAAAATACACTTGCATATCTTGCAGAAAAGAGTGATTATTCTTAGTTTCTGAGAGAAATAAGAACCGAGGTAACAATGATGAAGTTCTTCTAGATGATCTTTTGTTAGGTCGGCTCCCGCGCCTTGACAATTCCATCCGATCACGTTCATTTTGTATAAAAATGAGCTTTTTTGAATTTTGGGTCTTTGAAAATTTCTCGTCCTCTGATTATTCCTTGTCTTAGTTGGACCTGACCCAAAGCAGGTAATATTAAACCTTGGGCTTAGCCCAGAATTAAATTATGTCTAGTAATTTGGTGGCTCACAAATTTGCTGGCCCAAAACAAAATACGAAATTAGGTCAAATTTTTTTTTTCCGCCGTCGATGAAATAGTCTCCGCCGCCACAAACAACTGATCTGAAAATTGGTGAATTTTGGAGATCCGGCGTTTTTTAGAATCTATCTAAAGTGTTGCCGTCGAAAAAGAATCTCAAAATTATTTGGTTTGATGAAACCATTAGAGGAACTAGATAGGGATATCAGAGCTTTCCAACACAAGTAATTAGAGGAGTATGAAGCAGGTAGATGTCTTAGCACAAGGCTAGATACAGAGAAGCTCGCTTTAAGCGGAAGGAGGTTCAGTTCTTCAAAGTTAGCGGCTTGTTCCTGAGATGAGCACTCGGTGAGAAGCATGAGAGGGAGGCCAGATCTGAGAGGAAAAGCGAAGAGACAACAAAATCTAAGGAAACATGGGTTTCACAGATCGGATCTATCAGAAATCATATCCAGATCTTGAAAGTAAGGAGAGGCAACACAGATATCACTGGGGCTATCTGTTCAAGACTGTCATGGAGAGGAGCCAAGAATCGAAAATGAGGAGGAGGAAAAACGGATCCGACGAGATCCAAAACGGAGACGACGGAGAACTAACAGAGAACGCCGCCGTAGAGCTCCAGGCGTCCAAAGGAGCCGTCGGATATCCTGCGTCTGGGATTGATTTTGCTATCTATAAGCTTCATAAAAGTGCTTCCCAAAAGGGAGAGGTCTTCAATCTTGTTTGGTGAGGATCTTCAGTCTTGGCCGGTGAAAACGAGGGTTTGCACCTGGAGGTGATGACCGGAGAAGGAGATCACATCATCACATTTTCCCAACGCTAGTAATTACGTTCTTCCTTATCTGGATCTGAAAGCAGTAGATCCTTCAAAAGAGACGAACAGAGAATTAGATATCGTGGTGGTTAAACAGATGCAAAAAGTGGTGAAGATTCGTTGAGTGATGGAAAGGAATGGAGGAGATTGATTCAATTTTGAAAAAAAGCATCGGGAAGAGATTGTTGGGAAAAGTGCCCGAGAGCATTTTCTCTCTCTACATTTCCTCTCTTTTGACACTATAAATTATATAATTTTTTTCTTAATACTTTGATACCCATTTTCTTTTTTAAAAATTTTTTTTTTTTCGTTTAGTGATAAACACATATGTATCTATATAGTAGCGTCCACGTGGACACAAATATATGGATATATATGTAATTATATAGATATATATGTATACACATACGTATCTATATAGTAGCGTACACGTAAACACAAATATATATATGCATATTCACGTACATAGAGTATATATGGATGTAACTATATAAATACACATATATATTTATATGCATATCTATATGCATATCCACATGGATGTAAATAAATAGAAGGTAAATGGAATTTTTTGTTCTTCTTTTTCTTTTACCTTCTATTTATTTACATCCATGTGGATATGCATATGGATATGCCGCTATACGGACAGTCTAAACGTCTTCTGTGAACTTTGTCGGAATCGCATCACACAGCGTAGGACTGGCTCACCTTGTGGATTGGTCTGCCGGTTTGTAGTAAGTTTCGTGATGGACGGCTCTCCCTTATGGAACCGGATATCTCTAAGGGGTCAGTCATAGAATATTACTAGGCCGTCTGGGTGGCACACCTTCTAGGACCTGTCCGACGGTCAGGCATTGTGCTTTTCGTATTATGAGTCCACTGCTCCAGGTCATTATGCCCACGGCAGGTGACTCAGGCATTGTGTCCTTCGTGGCCTATGGCTTTAGGTCATTTCACCCACTGTGTTTGACGCAAGTAATGCGTTCTTCACTTCGGGCTCACGACCCCAGGTCTTCCTGCCTACGGCGGATGACTTAATTATTGTGCTTTTCATCACAAAAGCTTCACACGCCTCAGCTCAAAAGTTAGACTCAGGCAACGTGTCCTTCAGGGGAGATGTTCAGTCAGATACGGCTAATGAGGGAGAACGTGTTTATCTTCAGAAAATATAACGTCCACTCCAAGGGCTTGTTTTACTAACCCGCGAAGTGGGGGATAAATTTGGGCCTTCTTACGTGGACAAACCACGTGTTTCCATGTGACGTCCATGAATTTTTTACATGTACGGCCCCTCTGGACCAAATTAGGATTTGTATTATGCTTACGGCCCAATAAAATTTAAGCATATAGCGCTAAGATTTGGAAGATCTGATACGAAAAGCCACCTGTTCCCGAGTTTAGGAGGATGAGAGGTTACATTCTCTATGTCCTAGGCTTAAGCTCAGTGATCTGGAAGGGTCAGGATATAAGGAAGTATAACCCACACAGGTAACAGTGGAAAGAAGTCAGCCAGCAAGATAACCCTGACAGTTCAATCCTAGTATCGAAGAATCCAGGCCAGGTATGAGTAATCTATTAAGCAGAAAACACTATTTATATTTCTCTCTATTCGACAATTAGAATATTCCTTGGATTGATTCGATTACCTATACTCTTTACAAACCCATGAGGTCAGCATTTAATGAACTATGCTTACACGTATCAGGTGACAATAACCATTCGCTAAAGGCAGAGGAAAAGCAGAGGATCAACAATGACCATACTGCGCTTGAACCCCCGACTCAACACATACACTGAGAGTTAAAGGGACACACCAAGGAACGGTGTCACAGCATGAGGAACAAGCCAAAGAAAGTTGGTGAGACCCTCAGAGGCATGACGCAAGAATAAGATTTGGATCCAACTAAATAGAATCATAGACTGACCCACAACCCGAGGACTGACCCGGTGTACTATTCTGGGTCAGATAAAATTATATAAATACTTAACCTTTTCCAACAAGAAAGGTGTTCAATCTCTGCGCTATCCTAAGGTGCATGTTATCTCTCTAGATACTACTGAGCCTTAATCTTCAACACTCTCATATATCCGATCATTATTCCAACCACTTCAATACTTCTTCTCCATGGCGGTCCCTAAACCATGGAGCATTTATACCCTCAAACTCGTACTTTTCTTCTCTTTTCACCTCATAAAGCTAACCAGAAAAAGGCCCGAGCAGATTTTATCTTCCTCAAGAGCTCTCAGCCCAATTTCCTTTTCTTGTTTTCTGATTTCTTTCATCTCTCCAATTAGCCATTTTGTGGCCTTTCTTTCACTGTTTTCTGACTTGAACGTCGCAGAGCCATCATGATACGATCCTAGGTGATCAACTCTGAAGGAAAGGCAACAGACAATGCGAGATCATGATTTGGGAGGACAGATGCGATGAAAACGGTTTAAGGAGCAGCGATGGTGGTGCGATGATGATTCGATGGTGTAACGATGAGAGGCGGTGATGGCTGGTGGATCGAATTGCAAAAGTGGTGTGATGGTGGCTCGGCGGATCGATGGATATGGTGGTGTGTGTGGCTCGTCGCGAAGGAATCGATGATGGTGATGATGGAGAGATCGATTTGATGGGGTGGTGGTGGTAGTGAGATAATTGAATGGATGATGATGGAAGTATGATGAATGAATTCGATGGAATGGAGGGATAGAAGAATCTCTTGTAAACAGATTAGTTTTAAGAGATTCGAATTTCAGAGTTTTTTAGTTCTCAGAAATCAAAGAGAGAAGAACACGTTAAAAGTTTGATCAAAATTCTTCACTGAATAACACTTAGGCGATTTTCTCTTTTTTATAGACTAAGAGAGAAAATCGCAGCCCTAATAACAGAACTACATGGAGTTTGAAATAAAACAACAAGAAGTTTAATTTAAAAATAAAACAGCGAGACGTCCCTAAATTCCTAAGTGGTGCGCCAAAATACTAAGTGCACAAGTCATTGTGACTTTGCACATTATTACCCATTAGTAACAACTTCTAAGTAACTCGACGTAGCAATGATTTCTGCCTCGTTAAAAACCTTGGAGAAGAACCTCCTTGCCTTCCAAAATCCTCACCAAGGAAAAGAGTACAGAATCATCACCTAAGTTACCTAGTCATTGTTACTGGGTTCTTCATTCCTCAAGATAGAGATGTTGAAGATGTGAGCTCCAGCCTCCTGGTGATCGCTGTCCTCTGTGGCAATGAGTGTGTGAGCCTCCTTAGCCATCTCTCTAGCTCTGGACCGAGTGATCCTGCCAGCTACCTCTGGTTCCTCCTCCTCTGAGCTGGTCACGATCATATCACATCAGAAAACATCCTTCCATCGTGTTTTCTAGGCCTTCACGTGTTTGTTGGTTTTGCAGGAGATTTGCCCCCAAAGAGGATTAAATATCCCCTAAACAGTTTGGCGCTAGAAGAAGGGGTTAACCCTCTCCGAACAAAACTTCCCTACACAAGTTAGAAAACCATCAAGACCTCAGATCTGGGGGACAACAACCCAGATATGCGATCGGGAGCGACTCGTGCAGAGATCAGCCATAAGCCAAACGCTAGAGGAGCCAGAGAGAAGAGGCCCAAGCGCCTAGAGGACATAATCGTGCTAGGAGAAAATAGGCCTGATACATCCGATGACTCAAAGGATCCTGATCAAAAGGAGAACACCGAGGGAGGAGCAAAGAACGGCGACTCGGAGATAACCGGTGACCAAGAAGAGAAGTCGGAGGAGAAACCCCTCAAAACATGTTCTACTGCCGTGTCCGGATGGCGCAGCTGGAAGTGGTTGGAGGTAGAAGCATGGTTAACGCATCCCTAAACAGTTAGAATCAGATGATTCAGAAGGTTGTAAAACTATTTTGCATAACTTTTACAAATAATCATAAAAATTAGGGTTGTAAATCTCTTCTTCTTTTTTAAATGCTGTAAATTATTTCTGACCATAAGGTTGTAAAACTTTCTTATTAAATTATTTCTTAACTCAAATTATTATTTTTTAATTTGTAGTCATTTTCCGTGATTAAATTTGAAAATTTCAAGCTTTTTCACTATTTTTATAGGAATTTTTTTTTTTTGAAAAAAAAAGAGTTAACAAGAGGTGGTTAATAAATTTAAAGAAAAATGGAGAATGCAAAAACTCATAAAAGAAAATGTGGTTAATAAAGCATGAAATTCTCCCTTAGACGTAAATTACATTGTCCCTAATGGGAAATAAACCTAGTACGGATGAGAAATAGAGTGTGTGAATTGAAAATATAAAGAAAATGAAAACTTACATAATGTTTGGGTGATTGATGGATTGTGGAATGATAGTGGGGATGTAATGGTGGTGAGTGATGGATTATGGTTGAGGTGGAAGTGGAACTTGGCCAAACTGGGACAGATTTGGCCAAGGTAGAAGTGAATTGGCCAAGTTTGGCCAATATGTTACTCGGCCGCGGGTGAGGGAGTTGCGGCCCGCAGCCACAGTGAAAATGAGGTGTGCCGCAGGTGGGGAAGCTCGGCCGAGGTGGGTGAAAGTTTAGCGGTCGTGGTGGAAAATTTTCTTTTTTATGTTTATGAAAGCATGAAACTAAGAAAAAAAATACATTAATAGAAAAAGAAAAAAACTAAAGAAAGCATACCTAAAAATGAATTGTCTCCTCCATGATCAAAAATTAGTCTTGAAATTTTCTTTTGAGTATGAATCTTTAATGTCATTGTTGATTGTCGAACAGTCTTGAGGAGGGAGTATTGAGGGCCATCTATGCTTCACTTTTTCTCCAGTTGAGTCTCCATCTCGTCCCATATGAGCAAGGGTCAAGTGTGCATCAAGAGAGATCTTTTTGCACACTGAACTTCTCAAGTTGATGTTTTTCTGAAGTGTGATTGGTGGAACTTCTTCTGTGACGTTTTCAACATCTTTTGTAGCTCCACCAGAGTCAAAAACTGGTTTATCTCCACTGCATATGGTCATACTACGAGAATTCCTTGTAGAAATTCCGAGCATCAAGGGTCTTTTTTCATCCTTTCTCATCTCCACAACATAGAAATCAGTATGAACAAGACAACCTTCCACTTGAAAAGGCAAATTGGGTATAAAACCTAGTGGAGCTCCACAAGAAAAGTTGCCATAGTAAATATAAATCATAGATGAATGAAATTTCTAAATACCTACTCCCTCTGCAATGGCCTTTGGTATTTGATTCATACCAGATCTGATATCATAGAGAGAATCATGATGCTGCTATGGTTGATGTTTGATGCTGCTAGGGTTGACTTCGCGGCTTCATGTTTTAAATTTATAACCCTAGATATCTGCAAGTGCACAGCAGGGCGTTGTAGTACTTAGGCTATCGATCCACAGAGAATTTACGCTTTACCTGTAGAACTTTAGAACCAGAATTAGTAAACGAAGTCTAAGACGAAAAACGGGGTTTTGGATAGGTTTTCACGATTTCTATATATGTATTTTAAAAATGGATTTGAAAAGGGTTTTTAAAAAATGGGTTTTGAACAGGTTTTTTAAAAAGGGTTTGAAAGAGGGTTTTAAAAAGGGTTTTAAAACAAGAAGAGAATAAATCGATAATAAGTCTAAAGGATGAACAAAGTTCTTAGTATCGATCCTAGTAAATTCTTAGAACTCGAGTCACGAATATATGAATACGCCACTGTCCTGATCATAACCAACTATCTCTCGCAGTCCTGACCAGTAGGTTTCCATTCTGTTCATGGAAGAGAAAAGATGCAGTAAGCTTAAGACTCATCAATATTCACAGCTCTCCCATAGGTAGGTTTCCACTCCCATGGTCGATCTGCTCTTCTAAAACTAGATCTGGCCCCGAATGAAAACTTTTGCAACACCCAAAACCAAGTTCAGTCTTTAGTTCGCGACGCTAAATCCATGCTTGAAGTAAAAGTTTAGAAGAAAGATTTCTAGAATTCGGCTTTAGTTTATCTCCCGAAGGTCCCTATCGAACATAGTCAACTCCCTTCGATCAAGCCTTTAAACTCATACCTCATCATTCAAAAATGTGCATAAAGTAATAAGAGAAGACGTGCATAAAGTAATAAGAAGAAAGAAGTAGAGAAAAAGAGACAAGGAGATGAAGAAGAAGCATCTCGATTTCGAGATCTAAGCTCAGAGAAGAACTTCTCTTCAAATCCCTTAAAACAACTAATCTAACATGAAGAAGATGAAAAAAAAATTGGAAGATGCATAGAAGTAAAAACCGAATTAAAATAAAAGTAGAACATAAAGAGGGTTCAAGAGAAATCTCTATCTCCCTAAACTAAGAATTAAGAACATAAGAACATAAAAACCCCAAAAAAACTAAATTTGGTGGCTCCCAAAAGGGACTCTTCTGAGGCACACGAAAATAGATATCCAAAGATACATATTTTTAGGTCTCCAACTCTCTCCAGTGATAGACAAGACTTTTTATGGTCTCAGGGCTATCAATCCCCTTGTCAATGTAGCACAAAGAGGTTTATCAATCCAAATGTGGTGTTAGACACTAAGCTATATGTTCAAGTTCTTAATTCAAGCAAACAAGAATAGGTTTTGATTAATCTAGAGACAACTATAAACATAAACAGGTTTAAAGACAAATGACAATGACAAATGATGTGAATATGATATGATGGAGGCATGAGATTCTAGACATGATAGTTGGTTAGGGTGCCTTGGTGTTAAACTAGAAATGCTAATGATAATGATGAGACATGATTCAAATGATTAAGAACTCTAATCTAGGTTAATCCTCTCATGAAGATATTAACCCCTATACTAATCCATTTTCAAACCAAATTCCCATTTGTGAAACATGAATCAATATGCATTAACAAACAGCTCTTAATGATCATTCAAGCATTTAACAAATCATTCCCATGATGAAAAATTACTTAAACCTCTAACACAACTCTTTCAGGAATTTCATCAAACACTTTTGGTGCATGAAATTCCCAGAATCTAGATCTCAAGTGATTATCAAGGATCTAGCATAGAGAACAGCTGTTTAGAGAGATGAATCAATGAATCTAGCCCTAAGCACTCCTAATCTAACACTTTAGCACCCTAACCTACACATCTAGAACCTCATTAAGGTGACTACTCACTAATCATACTAATCTCTCTTAAACCTTTGCAAGTTGAGTAGATTAGCATGATTAATGATGAGAAATGGAGATGGAGATGATAGATTCAAAAGAAAACAGCTTTAAACACCCAGATCTCTTTAATCTCTCTTGATTAAACACTCAAATAAAGATATTTCTCTTCTTAATGGAGTCTTTTCACCAAAGAGGCAAGAGACAAAGGGAATAAAACTTAGTTCTCCCCCCAAAAAACCCTAAAAAGTATTTATACTTCCTTAAAAACGAACTGGGTCAGCCCGGAACAAACCGGGTCCTGACCCGGCTTTAATGGATAAAGTGGGAGTTACTGCGGGTCGGTCCAGTATGTCCCAGGTCGCACACCTAAGTCGCAGTAGATGAAGACTTGTCTTGTGAAGCCTGAATCGCCCTGTCTTAGCCGCACGCCTAAGTAGGAGTGTTTTGCGAGTGTTGCTGCGGCTTGGTCTCCTTCCTCTCCGACTCGCAGGGCTAAGGCGGTTTCTGGGGAATGTACAAACTGTGCGGGTTGGTCTCTATTGCACCCAGGTCGCAGGCTCAAGTCGGAGTGATTTGCGAGTGATCGTGCGGCATAGTTCCAGGCGCGGCTAACTCGCATGCCTAAGTCGCACGATTGTGGACTTAGCATTTCTCTTGCTCTTGAGCTTCAGACCTCTTCCAGTGATAGTTTACCCGCACATATCAACTCGCAGCATCAGCATTCAGGCGTTCATCTTCAGGCCTGCGGGTTAACCAAGTCGCAAGACCATCTCGCAGCATCCAGAGCAGCTTAGACCACTTCGCATTCCGGAGAGTGTAACTCCTATGAGATTTGTCCGAATTGAATGATTTCGGTTGCTGAAGACAGAGGACTCATTTATCTCCAACTTTGGTGAAGGAAACTTCGGTGCTTGGGAAGTGTAAGGCTTCCTGGAGGGCACATCTTTGCAGTGCATGTACGCGACCAGAGAGAGGCGTCTAGACATGTGTCCATTCCGGAGAGTGTATCTTTCTGCTCATAGATCCGAATTGAATGCTCTTGAACGTTCTGGAAAGAAGACTCAAATGTCTCTGGTTCTTATGAAGGACCCGGAAACTAAATCGGCCTGGAAGTGCACCGTCCTTCGCATCCTTTAGGACTGATCTGTTCGGTCCGGAATACCTGCGAGACTGGGGTTCCTTCCGACAAGCTTATCTCTCTGCTCACGCGTCCGAATTCCACGATTCCACTTGCTAAGAGACCGTGATGCAATGCTCTCCAACTTCTATGAAGCACCCGCCGTCTGAATCGGACCGGAAGGCTCCCCGGACAGGCGATTTCTGAGACACGTTCATACCCGGAGATTTTGGCCGATACACTTCATTCGCGGTACATGAAAATGGCCGGTAAAGCTTCCCGCGGTACATGGAAATGGCCGGTAAAACCTTCCTGGCCAGCGAGAATGGCCGATAATCTCCCAGGACCCAATTTTTCCACTTTTTCAAGCTTTGCTCACCATTCCACCTCCTTGATTCATCTTTTCAGCTCCACATTCACCTGATAGACACTCAAAACATGCAATAGACTGATTGGGACCTAATGCATCTCCTAAGTTCTAAAACAAACCCTAAGGACCTAAAATGCATGAAATAAAACATGATTTGGAATGATTTATGCAACCTAAATGATGCAAATTATGAACATATCAACTCCCCCACACTTGTCATTTGCTTGTCCTCAAGCAAAAAGAGCAAATGAGAGAAAGAGGTTGTATGCAATGGGAGTTCACATTTTCTTTTTGAGAGAAGTGATCACAATGAGAACTCAAGTTCATGCTCAATTATGCAATGCAAAGTCATACTCAGATATATATCAACTCAGCAAGGAATCTCCACAAGTTCATCTCTCTCTCAACTCTTTCACATTCATTAAGCTTTTATCAGGTGGATCTCATGATGCAAGGTTTAAACAAGCTGGCTTGGCTAGGGAGAGGTTATGAGATTAAAATGATCTCATCAGTGTTCAAGTGGGTTAAATGCAGCAAAGGGATCTCTCTATGAATGATCAAACTTTGGCAGAATGCTAAAGGTAAAAAGCAACCTATGCATACAAGGGCAAAGACTCATCACACCCCACCCTCTACTCAAAGCTTCCTCACTTGCTCAAAAATCCTCACTTTTCACTCTCATTTTCCTCTCACTAGGGGATTCACTTTTCACTTTTCCTCTCAAGTCTTGGAACTCAAACTTTACACAGCTCTTTTTCTTTTACAACTTCTAGCCTCTTCTTTCTTTCTTAACAAAACATTTGAGCCTTTGGCTTCTTTTCTTCCTTTTTCACTTAGAGACTAGACTCTTTCTTTTCAACAAACCAGAGCTTACTTTCTCAAAACACCAAGACTGACTTCTTTTTCTTTCATTCCCCTAGTTATTTTCACTCTCTCTTTCCCACTCATCTCACCTTTTTCCACTCACCAAAGAGTCTTTTCCCCCACACTTAATCCTCGCCAAAACTCTCAGTTCCTTGATGTTGGAACACAGCACTCAATGAGACTTGCCCTTGTCGCTCTAAACCTAACACTTTCTGCTAAGTTTGATCCAAGGTGGCCTTTCAATTCACACACAAACATTGGCTTAAAAGAAGGATGGGTTCAAGGTATGGGAACTGATCCTTGATGTGGATTCAGCTACTTGAGCTAAGGAAAAGAGTGGTGAAAACAGTGGTTCTAGCTCAAGTATGTATATTGGTATCCACAAGCTTTTTTCAAACAATGCATCACAAGATATTTTCAAGTCAGGTTCAAAGTTCCCACTTAATTAGAGTTGAGTTCAATTCAAACTTGCTTCTCAGATTCAAATCATTTCAGACTTTGCAAGCACAAAAAAAGATTCACAAACATATTCAATTCAAGTTCTCAAAGTGATGTACTCTCTAGAAAACCTATCATTACTCCTTGCAAGATGCAACCTACATGCAAATGCAATCTAGACTCAATCCTAAAAATGAGAATGCAACTACATGATCATGTAAAATTTTCAGATTTTTCCATTTTTTTTTGGTTTTTATATGTACTTAGATGAATATGCAACTAGAATGTGACTCAAGACTCAAAGTGTAAAATAAGAAAATAGAAAACATGATTAGTTAAGGATAAAACTCCTCCCCCACACTTAGATAACACAGTCCCTTGTGTTATAAAAGTATGAGAAAGAAGTGAAACCAAAGCAAACAGGCAAAATGCAAAAGAGAAAGAAAATCTACATGCTATTTACAAGGTTTTTAGTGGTACCTAGTGGCTGTTGAAATCGGACCCCAATGAGTAGGAGGGGTTCGATGTGTGGCCTGACGGTGTTTCCCAAGAATGGTGGCTGGCTTCATCACTTCCGTCGTCAAGATCTACCCAAGTGGTTCCATATGTGACCAAGGCTGTGCAGTTCATGGAACTCTCCCCAACTTCCTCTCTGTTCCTTGGTGAAACCGGTGCTGGAGCTCCACCTTTGCAAGGGTTTTCAAGCTTCTTGATCCTCTTCTTCATCTCCTTGATGCATTTGGCCATCTTGTGGATGGTTTTGTCTTGGTACTTGCACCATTGTTGGAGAATACCAATCTTCTGTTGAGCTCTGAACCCTGAAGTGCCTGGTTCCTCCCAGTTGTAATCATCAAAGTGATATCTGTTTCCACCAAGACGTTTTTGAGGTGGGGGCAGATCATCATCTTGAGCACCAGCTGCACTTGTGGTAGCATCTTCAGCGGTTGCTTTCTTTCCCTTTGAGGCTTCTTCTCTGCAAGCTTGCTTGTATGTGAGGATTGGTGGATCAGTTTGGACATTGTACAGCTCTTCCTTCAGCAAGAAGAAGTGAATGTTCCTTTTAACTTGGACTGTGGTGATGGAGAAATTGGGTAGGAGAACTTGGGCTGGTTCACTGATGAGTGTCTTGAAGTTGTAGACTACCTTGGTACCCACTCTTCCTTGGAGAAAGCCAATCCTACACAAATGTGCTTCATTAATCAGATCAAACTTTGCCTTGTTCTCCTTGAATCTGTACCCCATGGCTTTCAAGATCTTTGTTACCACCCATCCATGGGTCAGCTTTGCATCTTGCTTAGTAGAACCCCACATGCACTTTTTGTAGAACATCAAAGACCTTGCTAATTGAGATGCAAGGCAAAGTGGGTATTCATACCCTTCATAGGGTTCCCCATCTTCATGTGTTGGCATCAGCGGTCTCAGCCCTACACCAAGAAGCATCAGATCTCCCTTGTGAACTCTTCCAACATCAATCTTGAAGTAAAAGCTGTGAGAGAGAATCTTGTGTACATATCTCAGAACTGGGTTCCTTATCCAAGAGGCCTTTGCTGTTCCAGCTGTGTACTTCCCAGAAGCAATTGATCTCCATACAAGTTGGATCTCATCTTTTCTGAGATTGACCTGGTTGGAGAGAAGTTCATTTCTAGGTGCTGAAAACCCAAAGATCTTATTCAATTCTCTGAATGACACTGAATACTCCTTCCCTTTCACAGTAAACTCCACATGTCCAAGTCCATCTCCTTGAATGATTCTTGAATCCCTTGGGTAGTAAATGAAAGCTTCAAAGGAGGCTAAGAACTCTTGGGACTCTTGCTCATAAGCGATTTCTCTCATCTCCAAAAGTGACTCAACACCCATGTTCCCAAGCAAAGTCTTGACATCTTCATAGAGGCCAATCTTCTTCAGAAAGTCCAAATCAGGGAATCTCCCTTGCTAGATCTCTATCTGCTGAAACTTAGCCAGATAATCAAGTGTTTCTGGTTCAGTTGTCTTGAACTTCTTTGATCCCTCTTCAATGGTGCCTTGGGAACCACCAGCTGAGCTGCTGGAGTCACTTTCAGTCTGTTCACTCTCAGATATCACAGCCAACTGTTTCCCCTTTTTCTTGGAACCAGAAGCAACCACCAAAGCTCTTCCTTCAGGCCTTGTCCTTTTTGGCGCTGGATCACACTTTCCTTGCTTTGTGGTATTCTTTGCACCTTGACCTTTGTTTCTTGGCTTTGAAGTTCCTGAGACCAAACCTTTGCCTTTTGATGCAGGGCCCTTCTTCTTGGCCAAAGAGTTGGTTCTTTCAGTCATCTGCCAAGAGATTCTCAAAAATATTGTTAGTACAAGGATGAACCTCACAAAAGTCTCGAAATTTTGAAAAAAATTGTTGCAACAATTTTCAAAATTCAAGAACAGGTAATTACAAACAAAGTGCTCTGTTTTCCAAGACTATCTAGCACCCTAGCATTTATAAAAATAATCCCGAGGTCTAAAACAACCTATCAAAATCGATTCCACACCTTAAAGTTCAAAAATCACCATTGAAGAACATGGAAAGAGGTGAATTTTAACAGGATGAAATATGATGTTAACAACTCAAAAACGAGCTCAGAGCACTTTGAATCAACAATTTTGGTGGAGAAATGAGAGAGATATGGTGAATCAACAATTTTGGTGGAGAAATGAGAGAGATATGGTGAAAACAATGGAGAGAAAAGAGAGAGAGAGAGTTGCAAACTCGGGTTTGTAGTAAGGAAGAGAGAGTGTGGGGTAGAGTCAAGCCTTTGGACTGGTGGTCAATAGATCTATTTTGACCAGTCAAGGCTTTGACCCATCCTTTTCTCATTGACCGGCCTCCTTTCTCTCTTTTGTGCGTCCGGGAACTGTTGGGATCGAGCCGTGTGACCGTCTCGGTGTAAAACCGGAAATAATTTTGTGCGACCTGGTCATCTTCTGTCTAATCCGCACAACCATCCCGCAGCATTTGGTACTTAGGCATTCTAGCCGTTCCTCTTTTTGCTGCGACTTGGTTTCCTATGCTTCTAGGTCGCACGCCCACGCCGCAGGGTTTTGTCACTTAGGCTCCTTAGCCGTTCTCTTCATGCTGCGACCTAACCCTCCTCTTTCCAGGTCGCACGACCATCTCGGAGTGAATTGCGAATGATCGTGCGACTTAGCCTCCTTGGGTTTCAAGCCGCAGCACCAGGTCGCACAGGTTTGGACTTAGGCGTTTTTGGACTCCTCCTGTTTAGTGCGGCCTGGCCTTCCTCTTTCCAGGTCGCACGACCATCTCGGAGTAGATTGCGAATGATCGTGCGACTTAGTCTCCCAGGGTTCTAGGCCGCAGCACCAGGTCGCACAGTTTTGGACTTAGAACCTTCGGCCTTCTTCTTTCTGGTGCGGCTCAGCGTCTACGCTTCTAGGTCGCACGCCCAAGCCGGAGTAAATTCCGAACCTTGCTGCGGCCTGGCTCCCTTTCTTCTGACCCGCACACCCATCCCGCAGTAAATGGGACTTAAACATTTCGGGCTTCTCAAGGTATTGTGCGGCCAGGGTTCTTTCACTCCAGGTAGCACGCTTATCTCGCAGGTTTTGGGACTTAAACTCTTTGGCCTCCCTTCTTTTTGTGCGGCATGGCCTCCATGTTTCTAGGTCGCACACTCAAGCCGGAGTGAATTCCGAATAGACGTGCGACCTAGCTCCCTCTCTTCTGACCCGCACACCCATCCCGCAGTAAATGGGACTTAAACATTTCGGGCTTCTCAAGGTATTGTGCGGCCAGGGTTCTTTCACTCCAGGTAGCACGCTTATCTCGCAGGTTTTGGGACTTAAACTCTTTGGCCTCCCTTCTTTTTGTGCGGCTCAGCGTCTACGCTTCTAGGTCGCACGCCCAAGCCGGAGTAAATTCCGAACCTTGCTGCGGCCTGGCTCCCTTTCTTCTGACCCGCACACCCATCCCGCAGTAAATGGGACTTAAACATTTCGGGCTTCTCAAGGTATTGTGCGGCCAGGGTTCTTTCACACCAGGTAGCACGCCCAGGCCGGAGTAAATCGCGAGTCTTGCTGCGGCCTGGGTTCTTCATGCACTAACCCGCACACCTAGGTAGCACTGAGGCGTTCTTCGAGTTTTTCTGGCTTTAAACAGTCCTCTCAGCTCTCTCACATGCTCCATTCCATTCATCACAAGTTATGTCCTCCAAGGGTCACCTAGTACCTGAGACCAACTCACAAAACCCATCAAAAAGTTCTAAAACATAAAGGAAAAGAGAAGAAACCAAAAGAACTATGTACAAAGATAAGCTTGGGGTGTCTCCCAAGAGCACTTTGTTTAAAGTCTCTAAGTTTGACTTTGAGAACCTGTTTAACAGGCTGGTGGATCAAGAAGAGGAACTGTTGTAGCCTCCTCTTTCCCTTGTGAAACTAAGTAATGCTTGACTCTCTGTCCATTCACCACAAATTCCTGACCATTCTTTCCTTTTAAGACAATGGCACCATAAGGCCTCACTTCAAGAACTTTGAAAGGTCCAGACCACCTAGACTTAAGCTTTCCTGGAAACAACTTAAGCCTGGAGTTGAAAAGCAAGACCAAATCACCATACTTGAACTCTCTCTTCAGAATCTTTTGATCATGCAGGACCTTGGTCTTCTCCTTATAGATCTTTGAGCTTTCAAAAGCTTCAAGCCTGATCTCCTCAAGTTCATGAAGTTGCATGATCCTTTTCTCTTGAGCTGTTTTGATATCAAAGTTTAGAAACTTCACAGCCCACATAGCTTTGTACTCCAACTCAACAGGAAGGTGGCAGCTCTTCCCATATAGCAGACTGAATGGTGATGTTCCAATTGGAGTTTTAAAGGCAGTCCTGTAAGCCCATAATGCATCATCTAGCCTTTTGCTCCAATCTCTTCTGCTTGAGCTAACAGTCCTCTCCAGAATGGCCTTGATCTGTCTATTGGATACTTCAACCTGGCCACTAGTTTGAGGATGATATGGAGTAGCTATCTTGTGTTTAACTCCATGCTTTCTCAATAACCCTTCCAGAGTCTTGTTCAAAAAGTGGGATCCTCCATCAGAAATGACAACCCTTGGAACTCCAAACCTTGGGAAGATGATGCTCTTAAACAGCTTTACTACAACCTTGGAATCATTGGTAGGGGAAGCAATGGCCTCAACCCATTTGGACACATAGTCCACAGCAACAAGTATGTATTGATTTCCAAAGGATGAAATGAAAGGTCCCATAAAGTCAATCCCCCAACAATCAAAGATCTCCACTTCTAGAATGGGGTTTTGAGGCATCTCACTTCTTTTAGATATGTTCCCATGCCTCTGACAGGCATCACATGCTGCAACCACCAACTGGGCATCTTTGAACATTGTAGGCCACCAGAACCCACTTTGAAGAACCTTTGCCACAGTTTTGAATGCCCCCATGTGACCTCCAAAAGCAGAACCATGACATTCCTGCAACACAGGTTGCATCTCCTCTTCAGCAAGACACCTTCTGTATAACTGATCCTTGTTCAGAACATAGAGGTAGGGCTCATCCCAATAGTATCTCTGGACATCTCTGAAGAATTTTTTTCTCTTGTAAGCATCCAATTCAGGGGGCTCCACCCCACATGCAAGATAGTTCACTATATCTGCAAACCAAGGCATCCTCCTTTCTTGAATGCTCTCTACTTCCTCAAACTCCAAGTATGAATGGAGCACCATCAGAGACTCTTCAGGCAAAGCATCATCTATGGGGACTTTTTCTTCAATCCTCAGCCTTGAGAGATGGTCTGCAGCACCATTCTCAATCCCCTTTTTATCAAGCACCTCCATATCAAACTCTTGGAGCAATAGAACCCATCTCAACAGCCTTGGTTTGGCATCTTTCTTGGTCATCAAGTACCTGAGGGCTGCATGATCAGTATACACAATGACCTTTGATCCCACCAGGTAGCTTCTGAACTTATCAAAGGCAAAAACTATTGCCAGCATTTCCTTTTCAGTTGTAGCATACTTCTCTTGGGCAGAGTCAAGTGTTCTACTGGCATAGTAGATCACATGCAACTTCTTGTCTTTCTTTTGTCCAAGTACTGCTCCAACAGCAAAGTCAGAAGCATCTGTCATGACCTCAAAAGGTAGAGACCAGTCTGGTGCCTGAACTATTGGTGCACTAACCAATGCCTCCTTGATCAACTTAAAGGCTTCTTCACATTCAGCATCAAAGGTGAAATCCACTTCCTTACACAACAGTCTTGTTAAGGGCCTGGCAATCCTTGAGAAGTCCTTTATGAATCTTCTATAAAACCCTGCATGACCCAGGAAGCTCCTTATCCCTTTAACAGAAGTGGGGGTTTGCAGATTTACCATCACTTCCACCTTTGCCTTATCAACCTCAATGCCCTTTTCAGAGATCTTGTGCCCAAGAACTATCCCTTCTTGCACCATGAAATGACACTTCTCCCAGTTCAGCACCAAGTTGTGTTGCTCACATCTCTCCAACACCTGTGTCAAATTAGAGAGACAATCCGAGAAGGAGGAGCCATAGACACTAAAGTCATCCATGAACACCTCAACTTTCTCTTCAATAATGTCAGAGAAAATGTGCATCATACATCTTTGAAAAGTGGCCGGTACATTACATAAACCGAAAGGCATTCTCCTATAAGCGTAAGTGCCATAAGGGCATGTGAATGTTGTTTTCTCTTGATCTCTTGGATCTATGGGAATTTGGAAAAATCCAGAGTACCCATCGAGAAAACAAAAATAAGGATGATTAGCTAACCTTTCAAGCATTTGATCAATGAATGGTAAAGGAAAATGATCTTTTCTAGAAGCAGAATTCAATTTCCTATAGTCAATGCACATGCGATGGCCAGTTATTGTTCTTTGAGCTATGAGTTCATCCTTATCGTTTTTCACCACTGTGATCCCACCTTTCTTGGGTACAACATGAACAGGAGACACCCATCTTGAGTCAGAGATTGGGTAAATTATCCCTGCCTCAAGAAGCTTTAGTATCTCCTTCTTAACCACTTCCCTAGGGTTGGGGTTACGTCTACGTTGCTGCTCAATAAAGGACATAGATTGATCCTCTGGGGGGATCCTATGGGTGCAGATGTCACGAGACATCCATCTAAATTCAGCCACAGAATA